>NC_088782.1:114822545-115115045 GCF_958450345.1 Calliphora vicina | reverse complement strand
GATTTTCGGAAGTGGACCTTATATGGGAGCTATGGTCAAATATGGACCGATATTTACAAAATCCTGTAGTATGATTTCTAAATATAAATTACGGATCTGTGTAAAATTTTGTTTTGATATTGATATTTTTTAGATATTTATGTAGGTTAATGTGTTTTTCGGAAGTGGTCCTTATATGGGAGCTATAACCAATTATCGGCCAATCTTCATAGAATTAGGTACAGCGATAGTATATATAGGGACTATTTATGACGAATTTCAACTTAATAGCGATATTTATAAGACATTTATGCTTATTTAAGTGATTTTCGGAAGTGAACTTTATATGGGGGCTATGGTCAAATATGGCCCGATCCACAAAAAATTTGGTGTTGTGATTTTTTTTTAGCACGAAACTTATTTTCGCTGAATTTCATATGGATATTCATATTCTGTAGGCATTTATAGACCATATAACCATATTTCGGGAAGAAATTTGTATGGGGGCTAGGAGAAATCTTGAACCGATTCTTATAATTTTAACCAGAGTTACTCCTTTTATCATAAAAGTAACGAGTGCAAAATTTTATGATATTAGCTGCAATATATTTACAGAAAATGTCCAAAAATATATGAAAATTATCAATTTTTTTTTGTGGTTGTCCCACATTTTCATTCATAACTTTGGTTCCACTGTACCGATTTCGCTGATTTTCAATACCAAACTGCTTAGGAGAACAATAAACATTTTTCTTGGAAGTTTAACCATTTTGTTTGTCTATTTTGGACGTGAGCGTGTTTTACACAGACAGACAGACAGACGGACATGGCTCAATCGATTTAGAATTTCATAAGGATCAATAATATATATACTTTGTTGGGTCGCAGATGAATATTTCTCAATGTTACACACGGAATGACAAACTTATATATACCCTCATTCACCACTTATGGTGGTGGAGGGTATAAAAAAAATATAGCTAATTGCGATTTTATAGCGGGGTCACCAAAACTTATGGTGAATGTGTTCTATTGGTTTCTAAGTGTTAGATATGGTTTGATCAGTGATTTTGACACGGAAAGTTTGCCAGCCAAAAAAGTTTGAAGACCAAGAATTCTAGGCATTAATCCATAAAGATTTTTGTAAAACTCAACAAGAGCTTGCAAAATCATTGGCAGCTACTCAAGCAGCAATTTCAAAATGTTTGCCAGCAGCAGAATTCATCCAAAAGCAGGGAAATTGGGTACCCAATGAATTTAAGTAGAGAGACCTTGAAAGGCGATTGTGCATGTCCGAAATCATGCTTTAACGCGATAAAAGAAAATCATTTTTACACCGAATCTTACTTGCAATGTATGAGAAGAACGACCAACCAGCAGAATCGACACCAAAGTCAAATATCCATGGCGCTAAGATAATGCTCTGTATTTGGTGCCAGCAAAAGGGTCCTATCTATTATGAAATCTGGGCTTTATAAAGTATTAATCTATTTTATAAAGTATTAATCTAGCTAAAATCTTAAATCTTTTAGCTTGAATCAAATGTATTTTGAATTACTGAGTTTAGCATGAATTACAGGTCTTTACACAGTCTTAGCTTAGCTTTAATCTTAGGTTAACTTTAATTTCACATCTTTATTTAGTTTTAGTTAATTGTCATCCGCAGGTCGTCCTAAGGTCATAGTTAAGCTTCAATCGCAAGTATTTATAAAGACTTAGTTTAGCTTCACTCTTAGATCTTTAGTTAGACTTACTTTAGGTTTAATCTAGGGTTTTTAAAACGCCTTATTGAGCTGCAATCTCAGACTTTTTAAAATCTTAGTTAGGCTTGAAACACAGATTTTAATAAAGTCTTAGTCTAGCTGCAATTGCAGGACTTTTTAGGGTCCTAGTTAAGCTTCAATCATATGTCTTAGTTTAGTTTAATTTACAGTTAATTTACAGTTCTTTCTAAAGTCTTAATTTAGCTACAGTTCGAAACGCAATTTTGCCGGTTTTTTCATGTAACTCAGCCCATTGTGCAATTACAAATTATATTGTAGTTCTCTGTTTAATTAAAGTTAGTTAGTTTGTTTTGTTACTAAATACTCTCTAATAGTTAAAACTGCATTCTATAAAAAATAACAAAACAAAAACAAATTACTACAGCACAATTTATTTGAAACAATTTAAAAACAAATGCTTGTGAGATTTTCTAACTCAATTTAATGCCGACTTTGAACGGGCAAACACAGGTGCTCAAATGCATCTAGAACGGTTAAAATAAAGATAAAATACTAAATGTAAAAGTGATTAAATATAATAATAATAAAGCTAAGAAACAAGATTAATTAAGATATAAAAATAATTGTAAAACAATAAAATAATAAAAGTGAAAATATAAAGAGAAAATGCTAAATAAATAACTTACAGATTTAAATAAATGTGATTTTAATTAAAAGCTGTTAATAAATTATGGAAAATACCTTTAAGACATAAAACAAAAACTAAAACAATTTAAAAAATTAATATAAAATAATTAAAATACTCCTAATGCAATTAATTAACTATTCATACAGATCTAAAGAATAAATAATTTGCATAAAATTATTGATAGAAAAAATAAATCAGTTAATTAAAATTGTTATACAATCTGCATTTACTTAGCAATCAAATTTAAATTATTAATAATTTTGCCTTTAATATTCTTTGAAAAAAAGTCAACAAAATGTTGTTTAATTTATCGCGTAAAAACTTCTTATTCCTCTTACTATTAAGTTCCATTGTGATTATTGTCATAATTATATTCTGTACAACAACGAGTGTTAAAACATCATTCGAATGTTTCAATACGGAAGTGGATACGAAAAATTCAACATTGGAATTAGTGCATATTGTAAGTATGAGCGTTAAAGTTAAATGTGACTTTTGTCACGAAATCTACAAACAAAAAGAAAGAAAAAGTGAAAGTTAAAAGTGAATTAATCGAAATGATCTGCTTACAAATGTCATTGAAAGATGAAGGGTGACAATCGCTAAATAAATAGTTAACTAGCAGAAATGTACATGAACAAGTTGTACTATTTAAAGACTTATGATTGAAGCTAAATTAAGGTTATTCAAGAGATAAGATTAGAGCTAAACTGAGACTGTGAAATGACTTCAAATTGAAGATAAACTAATACTATACAAACCCAAGATTATAAACGACCTATGTGTAAAGATTAACTGAAATAAAGACTATGACAAAAGCTACAATTTAAGTTAAACCAAGACTATAGAAAAATCTTTAATTGAAAATAAACTAAAACTATATAAACCTACGATTGAAGATAAACTAAGACTTTATGAAGACCTTAAATTGATGCTAAACTAAGTGTTTACAAAGGGTTACAATTGAACCTAAAGCAAATCTTTATAAAGACCTATGATTGAAGCTAAACTAAGACTTTAAAAAACGCTTTGTGTAGGCCTAAGATTAAAAAAAACTAAGATTGACGATAAACTAAGGATTTATAAAGACCTGAGATAAAAGCTAAACCGACTTTATAAATACCTGATATTAAAGCAAAATTAAGACTTTATAAAGACCTGAGATTAATGTTAAACTAACACTACACAAAGACCTGCGATTGACACTATGCTCAGACTTAAAAAGACTTGCGATTGAAGCTAAACTAACGGCTTGTTAACTTAGGTTTTAGAAAGACCTGAGGTAAAAGCTAAACCGATACTTTATACAGAGCAACAATGGAAACTATACTATGACTTTATAAAGACCTGAGATTTGAATTAAACTAAGTCTGCACAAAAACCTGTGATTGAATTTAAACTAAGATGGCGATGGCAGCTAAACTAAGATTTTAAAATAACCTAATATTCAAGATAAAGAAAGACTTTATAAAGACCTTAGATAAAAGCTAAAACGATTGAAGCTAAACTAATACTTGATAAAGACTTAACTAAGGCTTTGTAAATGTTCAGTTCTAGTTCAGTTCTAGTTCAGTTCTAGTTCAGTTCTAGTTCAGTTCTAGTTCAGTTCTAGTTCAGTTCTAGTTCAGTTCTAGTTCAGTTCTAGTTCAGTTCTAGTTCAGTTCTAGTTCAGTTCTAGTTCAGTTCTAGTTCAGTTCTAGTTCAGTTCTAGTTCAGTTCTAGTTCAGTTCTAGTTCAGTTCTAGTTCAGTTCTAGTTCAGTTCTAGTTCAGTTCTAGTTCAGTTCTAGTTCAGTTCTAGTTCAGTTCTAGTTCAGTTCTAGTTCAGTTCTAGTTCAGTTCTAGTTCAGTTCTAGTTCAGTTCTAGTTCAGTTCTAGTTCAGTTCTAGTTCAGTTCTAGTTCAGTTCTAGTTCAGTTCTAGTTCAGTTCTAGTTCAGTTCTAGTTCAGTTCTAGTTCAGTTCTAGTTCAGTTCTAGTTCAGTTCTAGTTCAGTTCTAGTTCAGTTCTAGTTCAGTTCTAGTTCAGTTCTAGTTCAGTTCTAGTTCAGTTCTAGTTCAGTTCTAGTTCAGTTCTAGTTCAGTTCTAGTTCAGTTCTAGTTCAGTTCTAGTTCAGTTCTAGTTCAGTTCTAGTTCAGTTCTAGTTCAGTTCTAGTTCAGTTCTAGTTCAGTTCTAGTTCAGTTCTAGTTCAGTTCTAGTTCAGTTCTAGTTCAGTTCTAGTTCAGTTCTAGTTCAGTTCTAGTTCAGTTCTAGTTCAGTTCTAGTTCAGTTCTAGTTCAGTTCTAGTTCAGTTCTAGTTCAGTTCTAGTTCAGTTCTAGTTCAGTTCTAGTTCAGTTCTAGTTCAGTTCTAGTTCAGTTCTAGTTCAGTTCTAGTTCAGTTCTAGTTCAGTTCTAGTTCAGTTCTAGTTCAGTTCTAGTTCAGTTCTAGTTCAGTTCTAGTTCAGTTCTAGTTCAGTTCTAGTTCAGTTCTAGTTCAGTTCTAGTTCAGTTCTAGTTCAGTTCTAGTTCAGTTCTAGTTCAGTTCTAGTTCAGTTCTAGTTCAGTTCTAGTTCAGTTCTAGTTCAGTTCTAGTTCAGTTCTAGTTCAGTTCTAGTTCAGTTCTAGTTCAGTTCTAGTTCAGTTCTAGTTCAGTTCTAGTTCAGTTCTAGTTCAGTTCTAGTTCAGTTCTAGTTCAGTTCTAGTTCAGTTCTAGTTCAGTTCTAGTTCAGTTCTAGTTCAGTTCTAGTTCAGTTCTAGTTCAGTTCTAGTTCAGTTCTAGTTCAGTTCTAGTTCAGTTCTAGTTCAGTTCTAGTTCAGTTCTAGTTCAGTTCTAGTTCAGTTCTAGTTCAGTTCTAGTTCAGTTCTAGTTCAGTTCTAGTTCAGTTCTAGTTCAGTTCTAGTTCAGTTCTAGTTCAGTTCTAGTTCAGTTCTAGTTCAGTTCTAGTTCAGTTCTAGTTCAGTTCTAGTTCAGTTCTAGTTCAGTTCTAGTTCAGTTCTAGTTCAGTTCTAGTTCAGTTCTAGTTCAGTTCTAGTTCAGTTCTAGTTCAGTTCTAGTTCAGTTCTAGTTCAGTTCTAGTTCAGTTCTAGTTCTAGTTCAGTTCTAGTTCAGTTCTAGTTCAGTTCTAGTTCAGTTCTAGTTCAGTTCTAGTTCAGTTCTAGTTCAGTTCTAGTTCAGTTCTAGTTCAGTTCTAGTTCAGTTCTAGTTCAGTTCTAGTTCAGTTCTAGTTCAGTTCTAGTTCAGTTCTAGTTCAGTTCTAGTTCAGTTCTAGTTCAGTTCTAGTTCAGTTCTAGTTCAGTTCTAGTTCAGTTCTAGTTCAGTTCTAGTTCAGTTCTAGTTCAGTTCTAGTTCAGTTCTAGTTCAGTTCTAGTTCAGTTCTAGTTCAGTTCTAGTTCAGTTCTAGTTCAGTTCTAGTTCAGTTCTAGTTCAGTTCTAGTTCAGTTCTAGTTCAGTTCTAGTTCAGTTCTAGTTCAGTTCTAGTTCAGTTCTAGTTCAGTTCTAGTTCAGTTCTAGTTCAGTTCTAGTTCAGTTCTAGTTCAGTTCTAGTTCAGTTCTAGTTCAGTTCTAGTTCAGTTCTAGTTCAGTTCTAGTTCAGTTCTAGTTCAGTTCTAGTTCAGTTCTAGTTCAGTTCTAGTTCAGTTCTAGTTCAGTTCTAGTTCAGGTTCTAGTTCTGTTCTAGTTCAGTTCTAGTTCGGTTCTAGTTCAGAATAAGAATTGCGGGATTTTGAAAGATATTTAAAATGAATTATTATCTGGAAGGAGACTAATTAATTTATTTTTTATTATTTACAGGTTTTAAGACATGGTCCCAGAACACCAGTAGATACTTATCCCAAAGATCCATATGCTAATGGGGGATTTGAGCCCACCGGTTGGGGACATATAACCAATGTAAGTTTTTAAGTATATAACAATATTAAATGAAAACCTATTTCATTTTCTATTTAGAAAGGTAAACGGGAACTATATGAATTGGGAAAATTATTAAATAAACGCTATGGAAAATATATGGAGCCCTACTATACACCAGATGTAAGTTATTTGTTAAATTAAAAATATAACAATGGCTCATATGGTAAATTATTTACAGAGAGTTTATGCCCAAGCTACGGCCTCTCCCAGAGCCATGATGACCTTGTCTACTGTATTGGCCAGTATGTTTCCTCCCCACAATACACCCATGGAATGGCATCCTACCCTTAATTGGCAGCCCATACCCATATTCTCTGAACCCTTGGATCAAGATTCATTGCTGTTGGTGCGCACCCCCTGCCCGCGATATTTTGAAGCCCGTGATGAGGTTTTCGAATTGCCCGAGGTTAAGGCGGAAATGTTGAAATACCAGCCGCTGTTTAAAAATCTAACAGAGATAACTGGCATGAATATAACAAATGCCGAACATATCAATTCACTTTATATAACGTTGGAGGCGGAAAGAGATTTTGGTTTGGCCTTACCCGATTGGACTAAAGATTATTTCCCCGAGAAAATGCAATTTTTGGCGGAGCAAAGTTATGTTTACAATGCCTATACCAGAGAAATGCAAAAAATAAAAGGAGGACCATTTTTAAGGAAAATGTACGATGAGATGTTAAAGAAAAGGGCTCAGAAATTGAAGCCTTTTGATAGGAAAATGTTTATTTACACCGGTCACGATTGGACAGTGGGCAATATATTGTCAGCTTTGAAAATATGGGACAGACAAATGCCTAGGTTTTCGGTAATGGCCATATTTGAACTGCATAAGAATCCCATAACTCAGGAGTACTATGTGGAGGTAAGTAATTGATGTTAAAATTCATTAAAATCTTTAAATAATGTCTTACAATTTAATAGATCTTTTTGCGTAATGACGAGCAAGGCTGCCTTAGACAATTGCAAATACCCCACTGTGAGCTTAAGTGTCCCCTGGACAAGTTGCTGCTACTTAGCCAAGATGTCATACCAAATGAACCGTATGCACAACGTTGTGCGGCCAAAAATAGTAACTTCATTGAGCCACCACCAAGGCTGATTGATCAGTAACTTGTAGCTGATCACTTGCAAACATTAAAGAGCTGGCCTTGTACATAGCAAACCAACCAACCACCCTATAATTAGTTATAAGAATCTAGAACAAGTATTTAACCAGTATTATATGGTTAAAAATTGTTTAAATTATACAAATCTTTTGTAAATTTGTAATTAGATTTAATTGTAGTTTATTTTGTTTATAAAATAATTGTAACCAATTTCTTGTTGCTTTAATTTAGCAAAGAGTTTAATTGTTTTATTTAGAGTTTTTTGAACTTGATCTTAGTAACGGTTATTTAAAAATAATTTTGCATAAATTTGTTACCTTGAGCAAAAAACATGATATTTAAACTGATTTGACTTGCCCCCAAATGCATAAGCTGTTTTAAAATTTATCAAAAGCTTATAAATTAAAATTCGTTTTGAAATTTTGTTTTATAAAACGTTTATAAATTTAAAAATTGTCTATGAAAATAGTGGGGCTTAGGACGAATTTAAATTCATTCCTTTAGTACGTATACGAGTAACAATTGGATTAGAATTGAGACAGTTAACTTGGCGTCTTGCTGATCTGTCTGAAGATCCTCACATTTGTCTTAAAAATTTAAAAATTAAGAAAGTATGGTCGGTCAAGCCCGACCATATAATACCCTACACCAAGTAAATGAGTATAAATATTTTTCTTTTAAAATATCAATAATTTATATTCGTGAGTGATTTTCGGAAGTGGGCCTTATATGGGAGCTATGACCAATTATGGACCGATCACCATGAAATTAGGTCGTGTGATTTATGTCTATACTAATTTGAATTTTATGTGTACTCCAACATTTTTAAGCGATTTATGCACGTTAAAGTGATTTTCGGAAGCGGGTCTATATGGGAGCTATGACAAATTATGGACCGATCGTAACAAAATTTGGTGACATGAATTTTGTATTTATAAAACTTATTTGGAGCGGAATTTGTGGAGATACATATATAAATTAAACATTTATGACCGATAAAGTCCTATTTCGGAAGGACTTTTGTATGTGGGCTAGGTGAAATTATGGACCGATTTTAGCCAGTTTCAATGGGCTTCGTCCTTGGGCGGAAAAAATTATATGTACCAAATTTTATAGAAATATCTTCAAAATTGCGATCTGTACTATGCGCACAAGGTTTACATGGACAGCCAGCCAGGCAACCAGACGGACGGACATCGTTTAATCGACTCAGAAAGTGATTCTAAGTCGATCGGTATACTTTAAGGTGGGTGTTAGACTAATATTTTTGGGCGTTACAAACATCTGCTATGGTGGTGTAGGGTATAAAAATTGTCTATGAAAATAGTGGGGGTTAGGATGAATTTAAATTCATTTCATTCAACTAACGTTGGATTAGAATTGCGACAATTAGCTTAGCGTCTTGCTAATCTCTCTGAAGATCCTCACATTTGTCTTATAAATTTAAAAATTGCTTACGAATATGGGGGCTAGGATAGAGATCTTATATTCATACATTTAGTGCTTGTAAAAGTAACAATTATATTACAATACAGGCAATTATTTTGGTGACATCGATTTGCTGATCTCGCTGCAGATCCTCTCATTTGTCTTTTCTTTCGTGGTGTAGCATTGGAAATTTTTACAATAGATTGCTCCTAGAATTGTTCTATGGACTGTAGATATTCGTTCTGAAAAATATTAGGAGGATAGGATGACGCTAACTGGTGGTTTCATCTTCAGAGCGGTTAATGTTTGGAAATGCATTTACAAGGGGGAAACAGATGCATATTTTTCAGTTCTTTAAAAAATGTTGCCATTAAATAATTCCTTTGGCATTTTACTGTAAAAGAAACGAAATATCAACAAATTTATCGTTCTAACGAGATATGTGTCTAGTTTCTCTGCGTAAGTTTAATTTTTAAGGTTTACACACAAATATGAAAAAAATTAAAATAGTGCAAATTTAAAAACATTTGTCTTGAGTTACAAAACATCTATTTTGATAGATATCCCACTCGCATCCCACTAAGCGACCAAAAAGGTTTTAAAGGAAAAGACCTAAGCTTTCTTTTGAGAAAAAAAAATTAATAAAAAAAGAGTCCATTTTGGAAAAAAAAAAGTCAAAAATTTTATGATTTTTCAAAAAAAAGTAAAAAATTGTATGTCTTGAGTTACAAAACATTTTTTTATAGATATCACACTCGCATCCCACTAAGCAACAAAAAGGGTGTTAAAGGAAAACACATAAGCTTTCTTCTGAGCAAAAAAAAAAAATTAAAAAATGGGTCCATTTTTTTAAAAAAAGTCAACAAAGTTTTTGATTTTGCAAAAAAATTCAAAAATTTTAAATCTTGAGTTACAAAATATTTTTTTTGATAGATATCCCACTCGCATCCCACTAAGCGACCATATAGGTCGCTTAGGAAAAGACCTAAGCTTTCTTAAAAAAAATAAAAAAAAAAAATAAAAAGGGCCCATTTTGAAAAAAAATTCAAAAATATTTTATTAAATTTTTTTAATTTTTTTTTTCGAAAGATTGCATAAATAGCTATCTAAACTATTTGGGACACATTTTGCTAAGAACAATAGGTAATAAGTTATATGGATAAAAAAAAAACACCTGTTTGGCCAAAATGTCAAATTTTGACCTCCTATAACTCAGAGAGTTCTTGACCGATCTTGTTGAAAAATGGTGTCCGAATTACTATCCAATAGAACTAACATTGGTGCAAATTTTATCGCGATCGGAAGACATCGATTTCAAAAGTTGGTTCACTTGACGTGAAATTCCCCATATTTAATAATTAGTTAATACGTTTCTATCAACATTTTTCCCTTTTAACCTCAAGTTTTTCCCTTTTAACTAAAAAAGCGTATACAAATATATTTAGACAAATTTCAAAATATTTGGTTATGGGACTTAGTATATGAGAGCTATGACCTATTATGATTCGATTGTCATAAAATATTTTTACGTGATTTTTATGTATTTATATGAGAGCTGTGGCCAATTATGGACCAATATTCACAAAATTCAGTATTATGATTTTTGAATACAAATTACTGATTTGTGTACTATTTTGGTTTAATATATGGATGCTATGACCTATTATGGTCCTAAGTATTTGAGGGCTATTTTTGTAGAATTTCATATAAACAACGCTATTAACAAAAGTGGACCTTATATGGGAGCTATGCCGAATTATGGACCAATATTTAAAAAATCGTGTAGCTCGATTCTTGGATACAAATTACTGATCGGTGTAAAGTTTTGGTTCAGTACAGATTTTTTTTGATATTTGTGCAGGTTAATGTGTTTTCCTGAAGTGGTTCTTATATGGAGGTTATGACCAATTATGGGCCTATCATCATAAAATTTGGTACATCGATTTTTGTATATATTGAATAAATTTGTTTTGAATTTCAACCTGAGAACTATATTTGTAAGAAATTTATGAGGATTTTAGTGATTTTGGGGAGTGGATCTTATATGGGAGCTATGGTTAAATATGGATCGATATTCACAAAATCCAGAAGTATGATTACTGTATACAAATTACTGATCTGTGCGTAATTTCATTTTGATATCGATATGTTTTTAATACTTTTTAAGGTTAATATCTTTTTTCGGAAATGGGCCTTATAGGGGAGCTATGACCAATTATCGGCCAATCTGCATAAAATTTGGTACAGTGATATCTATAGATATGAGTATAATTTTTGTCGAATTTTAGCATGATAAATGTATTTATAAGAGATTTATGAGTACTTAACTGATTTTTGGAAGTGGACCTTACATGGGAGCTATGGTCAAATATGGACCGATATTCACAAAATCCAGTAGTATGATTTCTAAATATAAACTACTGATGTGTGTGAAATTTTGTTTTGATATTGATATTTTTTAGATATTTATGTAGGTTATTGTGTTTTTCGGAAGTGGTCCTTATATGGGAGCTATAACCAATTATTGGTCGATCTTCATAGAATTAGGTACAGCGATTTGGGTATATATGGGGATTATTTATGTCGAATTTGAACTTGATAGCGGCATTAATAAGACATTTATGCTTATTTAAGAGATTTTCGATGGTGTACTTTATATGGGGGCTATGGTCAAATATGGGCCGATCCACGAAAAATTTTGTAATATAATTTTTATTATCACGAAATTTATTTTTGCTGAATTTTATATGGATATTCCTATTCTGTAGGCATTTATAGACCATAGAACCAAATTTCGGGAAGAAATTTGTATGGGGGCTAGGAGAAATCTTGGACCGATTCTTATAATTTTCACCAGAGTTACTGCTTTTATCATAAAAGTAACGACTGCAAAATTTTATGATATTAGCTGCAATATATTTACAAAAAATGTCCAAAATTATGTGAAAATTATCAATTTTTGTTTGAGGTTGTCCCACATTTTAATTCATAACTTTGGTTCCGCTGTACCGATTTCGTTGATTTTCAATACCAGCTTAGGACAATAATAAACATTTTTCTTTCAACTCTACTAAGTTTGTTTGCGTATTTTGGACGTGAGCGTGTTTTACACAGACGGACAGACAGACGGACATGGCTCAATCGACTTAGAATTTCATAAGGATCAATAATATATATACTCTGTTGGGTCTCAGATGCATATTTCTCAATGTTACACACGGAATGACAAACTTATTCACCACTTATGGTGGTGGAGGGTATAAAAAGGAAAAACTGCCTCAACTATAGCCAATTTCTATCACCGACCTTTAGCTTTTAAGACAAACTTTGAAAAGAAAAGCTTTTGCTGCTAACAAAGATCAAAAGTACAATAAATTTATATGAAACTTTGATACATGGTTCAAGTCTTGGCTAGTAACATTAAAGACGAGCTTCCAAGTGAAAAGCTTTTAAAGATAATTGGCAAACTTAATTATGACACAGTGGTTTATGTCTAAGCTATCACATTATCATTTAATAGAAATGTTTGTTTCAAGTTATATTTATTAGAAAGCTTGCTTAACAAAGTGCTAGCTATTAAATTGATTAAATATAGTAATAAATTCATAAATGCAGTTTCTGTTTGCTAGTAGTATTTGAAATGTAAAGTTAATATTCATAATTCTGGATAGGAATTACGGCATTCGTGATTGAATGAGCTTTCATGAATTTCCAGCTGACAAGTCAGCAGGTTTATCAAAAACTCTGAAATGTTATATTAACAATATACTTTTTCCATTTCACCTTAAGCATGGGAAATGCAGCAGAGATTAACAAATTCTGAACTGGTTTCCAATTGCTTATATCATTATAACTTGTAAGAAACAAGTATTATTTTAAGTTAATATTTAATTAGTAGTTACAATTTGATTTGTTTGAAGAGCTGAAAAATTCTCTATAATATACTTATTGTTCAAAGATTATTATTTCTCTTTAGCTATATATCAGTTTATACTTGTGTCGGCATTAAAATTGTTTAAAATTCATAAAACAATAATTACTTTCGTATATTTCTATTTACGTTGCGATTAATGCACAAATATTTGTATTAAGTCTGTACAGCAACAAATTATTTTAATAAAGATATAATTTAAATAAATTTATTAAGTAAATTATAAGACTCTGTTCTCTATATGGTTTAATAAATCAAGTTAAAGGGAAATTATTTTAAATTAAAAATGTTTTCAATAGGAATTGTAATTGACCTACGATTAAAGCTGAACTAAGACTGGGATTGAAGCTAAACAGCGACAGTAAGATGTCCTATTGAAGGTGATCTATTGGTTGTGTGACTTAAAAATCCGGGATTTACAATAGATGGCGTATCTTTTGAACGGAGTTTTTGTTTTTAATAACTTATATGTCATTTTGAAGGTTACATATCTGTCTTTTATTCCCATTTAGTTATTAAACACTAAAGTGTAAAAACAAATTTTTGTTTTCCTTCGAAAATGTCGAGTTTTGTACCAACGAATCCTCATATGCGGGAAGTTTTGCTTCACTTCTTTAGTTTGAACGAAAGTGACGCTGTAACACACCGATTGCTCACTGAAGCTTATGGTGAAACTTTTTTTTATCGATTTCAATGAGCGATAGATAGTTTGTGCGGTTTAGAAGTAGTGATTTGGAAATGGAAGGCAAATATCGAAAAGTCCAGCCAATAAAGTTTGAAGTTCATGAATTGGAGGTATTACTACTCCATGAAGATTGTTGTCAAACACAACAAGAACTTGAAAAATTATTGGGAGCTACTCAATCAGCAATTTTAAAACGTTTGCGAGCAGCAGTATTCATTCAAAAGCAGGGAATTTGGGTACAATACGAATTGAAGCCGAGATACATTGAAAGACGATTTTGCTTGAACGCTATAAAAGAACATAATTTTTGGAACGAATCATTGGATCCATTACAATAACCGGAAGCATAAGAGATCGTATGTGAAGTTCGTCCCATCAGGTAATGTGAATGCAAGGGTCATATCTAATATGAGCTGCTGAAATCTGACCAGACCATCATATGGAACATTTACCGAACGCAACTGATTCGTTTGAAGAGAGCATTGACGGATAAACGCCAAGAATATGCGATCAGATATGAACAACGATTGGCAACATGTTGGAATATCTGTGGCTTAGCCACGAGAATACTTTAGAAAGAAGTGGTTGGGAAGTTTTGCCTCATCCACCTTATAGTCCAAACCTTGCCCCGTCCTACTTCATTTTGTTTCGATCGATGAACACTCTCTCTGTGCTACACTTAACTTTATAACAGAGTAACCGAAATTGGCTTGATTGGTTCTTGGCCTCAAAAGATGAGCAGTTCTTTTGGCTGGGAATCCATATGTTGCCAGAAGAACAAAAATATAAACTTAAATAAGACGAATTACTATTGAACTAAGTCTGTATAAAGACCTATAAATATGCTAATACTATATAGGGATTGAAGTTCAACTAAGACTGAAGGTAGATCAAAGATTTAAGCCAAACTAATTCTGAATAAAGACTTTAAATTGAAGCTAAACTGAGACTGTAACGAGAAATACGATTAAAGCTAAACTAAGACAGAAGGAAGACCAAAGATTGAACCAGTGATTGAAGCTGAATAAGACTGATGGAAGATCAAAGATTAGAGTTAAACTTATATTGAAGAAATGCGATTGAAGCTAAACTTAGACCGAAGGAAGACCAAAGATTGTATCTAAACTGATGCGGTATGTTGAAAAGTGATTCATGATCAACTAAGACTGAAGTAAGGTCAAAGATTGACGGTAAACTAAGACTGTAAAAAGAAATGCAATGAAGCTAAACTATAATTGAATGAAATCCCACGATTGAAGCTAAACAAGAGTGTAAAATGATATGTTTCGGATTAAGCAGAACATAGACTATAACAAGACTTAGGATTGAAGCTAAACTGAGACTGCAAGAAAATTTACGATTGAACTCAAATAATCCTTTAGAAAGACCCACGATTGAAGCCAAAATAGGACTGTAATAGGGCATAGAATTGAAGCTAAGCTAAGACTATATAAAGACCTAGAATTGAAGCTCAACTTAGTCTGTATAATGAACTACTATTGCAGCTAATCTAAGACTATAGAAAAATCTGGGAACGAAGCTAAATTACGATTGTAAGAAGACTTACGATTGAAACTAAACTTAGACAAAAATAAATTTAAGATTGAAACCCAAATAAAATCAAAGGAAGATTAAGACTGAAGGACTGTAAAAATACATAGAGTTCAAGCAAAACTAAGACTATATAAAGACCTACTATTGCAACTAATCAAAAAATCTAGGAATGAAGCTAAATTATGATTTGAAGAAGATCTACAATTGAAGCTACATTGTGACTGTAAGAAGATTATCGATTGAAACTCATATAAGATTGAGGGAATACCAACGATTGAAGCTAATCTAAAACTGAAGTTAGACCATCAGGACTGTAAAAAGACATAAAGTTAAAGCTAAACTAGGACTACATAAAAACCTAGGATTGAAGCAAAAACGATGCTGTAAACTACATACGCTTGTAGCTAAAGTGGAACCTTCAGAAATCTTTAGGAAACTGATTATGGTCCTACATAAGCCACACTTCTTTCTATGAAACTTAACACATTTGTACGATGTTGACTGGTATAGGTTATGTTAACCGCTAATTTGGATAGTTGAACACACAGAGAATTAAGCATTTGAGTGGTGCTCGCTGACTTATTTGTTTTTATAGCGCTCAGTAATAAAATTAATCAGCTCTACCCGGGAAACCGAGTAAATCACTTAAATATTTCTAAAATTAGAGAATTATTTAAGCCAATTTTAACATAATTTTCAAGCTAAATTAATGATACACTTCTAATTTGTTGTGAGTAAAGGTGAGTACTGTAACAGACCCAATTAACTCTATAACGTCATCGCTTGTAGACTTCGTTGTATTTATATTTGTTTTAAATTTAATTGGATACAAACCAAAAATTTCCCACCAAATTATTTATCACATATTTTTGTCGGTTTTTAGTTTGGTTATTCTTTTACTAATAAATTTAATTTTTTTTAAAATTTTAAATTCAACAAATATACCACATTTGTTGAAATTTTTCGTCAATACTTTTAGTTGTTATTTTTATAAAAGTTGTTTTTTTTCTAACTTACATTTAGTTTAGCTCTAACGTTTCAACTAACAACTATGAAGTCGCCATGTACTACATTGCTTTTAATAATTCTAATGTATTTAATACGAAATTTGCCAGTTAGGGCTGCTGAAACGGCTGCACTGAAAGGGGTGGAGCATGCAAATCAATCGACACTAAAGTTGGCACATGTGGTAAGGTTTTGCTAAAAAAAGATTAAAAGATAAATAAAACAATACTTGATTAAAAATTTAGTGTTAAATTTGTATAATTCTTTAAATTTCAGCTTTTTCGTCATGGCATTAGAACCCCCGTCAATACTTATGCGAATGATCCCTATAAAAATGGAACATTCTTTCCATATGGCTGGGGTCATTTAACAAATGTAAGTTGAATTTTGGAAGAAATCAGGAAATTTTACAATAATTTTTGTTGAAAATAATTAAATTATTGAAATAATAGTATGAAAATCAGATGAGGTTTCCTTTGCCTCTGCGCCCATGTAAGGGCCTGTAAATACCCCTGAATTTCTTATATTAAGAAAAGGACCAAATCAGTAGGTTGTTAATAGTACTGAACAGTTTTAGTAAGGAAGCTTTCCGTACTACATATTAACAAACTTCTGATTAATTCCATTTCACCTAATATGTGAAACTATCAATTATGTCCTTTTCACTGCGGGTAAAAAGATATCAGAATTATAGATATTTGATTTAATCGTTTTTATCTTCCATTTAATTACAATTTAGTTGCAATAATAAATATTTTATTCAGTTTTTTATTGTTTTGTTTATTTATTTTTAACAGGATGGCAAAAGAGATCTTTTTGAAATGGGCAAATGGTTGGGCCGGCGTTATCAGGATTTCGTAGCACTCTACTATAAACCAGATGTAAGTTGACAAAATTTAAAGCATTACATTGAAATTAAGCTAAAATGTTCATTTTTTACAGCTGGTTTATGCTAGATCTACCGCCTCACCCCGCACCCTCATGTCTATGGCTACCGTTTTGGCGGGCATGTTTCCTCCTAGCAATACACCCATGGAATGGAATCCGAAAATGGACTGGCAGCCTATACCAATATTCTCCGAACCTTTGGATAAGGATATAGTAAGTACTTGAAGTCAAGAACTAGAACAGAACTAGAACAGAACTAGAACAGAACTAGAACAGAACTAGAACAGAACTAGAACAGAACTAGAACAGAACTAGAACAGAACTAGAACAGAACTAGAACAGAACTAGAACAGAACTAGAACAGAACTAGAACAGAACTAGAACAGAACTAGAACAGAACTAGAACAGAACTAGAACAGAACTAGAACAGAACTAGAACAGAACTAGAACAGAACTAGAACAGAACTAGAACAGAACTAGAACAGAACTAGAACAGAACTAGAACAGAACTAGAACAGAACTAGAACAGAACTAGAACAGAACTAGAACAGAACTAGAACAGAACTAGAACAGAACTAGAACAGAACTAGAACAGAACTAGAACAGAACTAGAACAGAACTAGAACAGAACTAGAACAGAACTAGAACAGAACTAGAACAGAACTAGAACAGAACTAGAACAGAACTAGAACAGAACTAGAACAGAACTAGAACAGAACTAGAACAGAACTAGAACAGAACTAGAACAGAACTAGAACAGAACTAGAACAGAACTAGAACAGAACTAGAACAGAACTAGAACAGAACTAGAACAGAACTAGAACAGAACTAGAACAGAACTAGAACAGAACTAGAACAGAACTAGAACAGAACTAGAACAGAACTAGAACAGAACTAGAACAGAACTAGAACAGAACTAGAACAGAACTAGAACAGAACTAGAACAGAACTAGAACAGAACTAGAACAGAACTAGAACAGAACTAGAACAGAACTAGAACAGAACTAGAACAGAACTAGAACAGAACTAGAACAGAACTAGAACAGAACTAGAACAGAACTAGAACAGAACTAGAACAGAACTAGAACAGAACTAGAACAGAACTAGAACAGAACTAGAACAGAACTAGAACAGAACTAGAACAGAACTAGAACAGAACTAGAACAGAACTAGAACAGAACTAGAACAGAACTAGAACAGAACTAGAACAGAACTAGAACAGAACTAGAACAGAACTAGAACAGAACTAGAACAGAACTAGAACAGAACTAGAACAGAACTAGAACAGAACTAGAACAGAACTAGAACAGAACTAGAACAGAACTAGAACAGAACTAGAACAGAACTAGAACAGAACTAGAACAGAACTAGAACAGAACTAGAACAGAACTAGAACAGAACTAGAACAGAACTAGAACAGAACTAGAACAGAACTAGAACAGAACTAGAACAGAACTAGAACAGAACTAGAACAGAACTAGAACAGAACTAGAACAGAACTAGAACAGAACTAGAACAGAACTAGAACAGAACTAGAACAGAACTAGAACAGAACTAGAACAGAACTAGAACAGAACTAGAACAGAACTAGAACAGAACTAGAACAGAACTAGAACAGAACTAGAACAGAACTAGAACAGAACTAGAACAGAACTAGAACAGAACTAGAACAGAACTAGAACAGAACTAGAACAGAACTAGAACAGAACTAGAACAGAACTAGAACAGAACTAGAACAGAACTAGAACAGAACTAGAACAGAACTAGAACAGAACTAGAACAGAACTAGAACAGAACTAGAACAGAACTAGAACAGAACTAGAACAGAACTAGAACAGAACTAGAACAGAACTAGAACAGAACTAGAACAGAACTAGAACAGAACTAGAACAGAACTAGAACAGAACTAGAACAGAACTAGAACAGAACTAGAACAGAACTAGAACAGAACTAGAACAGAACTAGAACAGAACTAGAACAGAACTAGAACAGAACTAGAACAGAACTAGAACAGAACTAGAACAGAACTAGAACAGAACTAGAACAGAACTAGAACAGAACTAGAACAGAACTAGAACAGAACTAGAACAGAACTAGAACAGAACTAGAACAGAACTAGAACAGAACTAGAACAGAACTAGAACAGAACTAGAACAGAACTAGAACAGAACTAGAACAGAACTAGAACAGAACTAGAACAGAACTAGAACAGAACTAGAACAGAACTAGAACAGAACTAGAACAGAACTAGAACAGAACTAGAACAGAACTAGAACAGAACTAGAACAGAACTAGAACAGAACTAGAACAGAACTAGAACAGAACTAGAACAGAACTAGAACAGAACTAGAACAGAACTAGAACAGAACTAGAACAGAACTAGAACAGAACTAGAACAGAACTAGAACAGAACTAGAACAGAACTAGAACAGAACTAGAACAGAACTAGAACAGAACTAGAACAGAACTAGAACAGAACTAGAACAGAACTAGAACAGAACTAGAACAGAACTAGAACAGAACTAGAACAGAACTAGAACAGAACTAGAACAGAACTAGAACAGAACTAGAACAGAACTAGAACAGAACTAGAACAGAACTAGAACAGAACTAGAACAGAACTAGAACAGAACTAGAACAGAACTAGAACAGAACTAGAACAGAACTAGAACAGAACTAGAACAGAACTAGAACAGAACTAGAACAGAACTAGAACAGAACTAGAACAGAACTAGAACAGAACTAGAACAGAACTAGAACAGAACTAGAACAGAACTAGAACAGAACTAGAACAGAACTAGAACAGAACTAGAACAGAACTAGAACAGAACTAGAACAGAACTAGAACAGAACTAGAACAGAACTAGAACAGAACTAGAACAGAACTAGAACAGAACTAGAACAGAACTAGAACAGAACTAGAACAGAACTAGAACAGAACTAGAACAGAACTAGAACAGAACTAGAACAGAACTAGAACAGAACTAGAACAGAACTAGAACAGAACTAGAACAGAACTAGAACAGAACTAGAACAGAACTAGAACAGAACTAGAACAGAACTAGAACAGAACTAGAACAGAACTAGAACAGAACTAGAACAGAACTAGAACAGAACTAGAACAGAACTAGAACAGAACTAGAACAGAACTAGAACAGAACTAGAACAGAACTAGAACAGAACTAGAACAGAACTAGAACAGAACTAGAACAGAACTAGAACAGAACTAGAACAGAACTAGAACAGAACTAGAACAGAACTAGAACAGAACTAGAACAGAACTAGAACAGAACTAGAACAGAACTAGAACAGAACTAGAACAGAACTAGAACAGAACTAGAACAGAACTAGAACAGAACTAGAACAGAACTAGAACAGAACTAGAACAGAACTAGAACAGAACTAGAACAGAACTAGAACAGAACTAGAACAGAACTAGAACAGAACTAGAACAGAACTAGAACAGAACTAGAACAGAACTAGAACAGAACTAGAACAGAACTAGAACAGAACTAGAACAGAACTAGAACAGAACTAGAACAGAACTAGAACAGAACTAGAACAGAACTAGAACAGAACTAGAACAGAACTAGAACAGAACTAGAACAGAACTAGAACAGAACTAGAACAGAACTAGAACAGAACTAGAACAGAACTAGAACAGAACTAGAACAGAACTAGAACAGAACTAGAACAGAACTAGAACAGAACTAGAACAGAACTAGAACAGAACTAGAACAGAACTAGAACAGAACTAGAACAGAACTAGAACAGAACTAGAACAGAACTAGAACAGAACTAGAACAGAACTAGAACAGAACTAGAACAGAACTAGAACAGAACTAGAACAGAACTAGAACAGAACTAGAACAGAACTAGAACAGAACTAGAACAGAACTAGAACAGAACTAGAACAGAACTAGAACAGAACTAGAACAGAACTAGAACAGAACTAGAACAGAACACATAAAAAAACATTCAATTCATATACCCCAGATATCCCACTTTGGGGCCTTGAGGCTCGTCCACACTTCAGTGTTTAAAAATTTTATTAAAATCGGACTATCGTTTTAAAAGTTACAGTTTTATTTCCACTTTTTGTTCATATCCCTCACTGTGCGACTTCCGAAAAAAATATTTACTTTTCGTTACCAAATTATACTTAAGGTAAAATTATAATCGTGTTTAAGACAATATAAACGAATTGGCACGAGTATAGCAAGCAGCAACAACAATAAAGTACATATAAAATTCATATAAACAATAACAAAGGGTACCATGAAATAATGAGAAGCGCATAGTAAGCAGCAATCACAAAATTTATTAATGCTTACTCTGTTTACAAGGTGTGACTTCTACATTGATTATTTTGTAATAAACTAAAGTAGTTAAATATGTATTATATATCACTGGATAGGTAATCACTCCTAGTTTTTGGGGAAATACACCAGTTTACTTAAATGTATACATTGTAATCATGAAAAGGAATTAATTGTTAAATAGAAAAATAAGCTAAATCAAAAAAAAAATCTCCAACGAAATTTTTCTAAACAGTGATTATTTATCATTATAAATCATATCAAATAAGCAATAAAATAGCATTAACAGATTTCAGAAATATTTAAAACAGAGAATTTTGAAAAGAGACTTTTCAGGATGAAGGCATACAAAAATTATCAACGGGTTTTCTAAATATCTAAATATGTATATGGTTTTCTTATGCTAATTCTATAATTGATCTGAGCAAACGATGAAAATATCCGGCTTCAATCGCTTCCTGGAACTAGTTAAAAGCGTGACAATTTGAAATTAAATAAATCACTGGTGAAAGAACTAGTTCTCGAACGATTTCTAAGAAGTTCAACGCCAAACTAGAGCAAGAACTAATATATTTTTCCTAATAAATATTAACAATCTGAGGTTTTAGCTGTTTTAAGAAGCAATTTTTGAATATTTGTTAAAAAATGTACTTGAAAATTAATAAGAGATTCAATATTTCAGACTCTGCGTATGCAAACTGAGTGCAAAGCTTACACTGAAATGAAAAATAATTTAGAAAACTTTGAAGATCCTGAAGGCCTATTTGAACAGTTAACTGAATTGACGGGAGATAATGTAACCAAAGCCGATGATGTAAATTCAATATTTATAACCCTATGGGCAGAGGTGGGTTTTATTTTATTTGTTTAAACAAATCAGTTTGTTTTTTTATTTCTATTACAGCAATTGTATGGCCTTGAATTGCCTGAATGGACTCTAGATTATTATCCCGATAAAATGCGTTTTATGGCCGAGCAAAGTTATGCCGATTTAGGTGCTACCACAGAAATGCAACGCCTCAAAGCAGGACCATTTCTACAAAGTTTGATGCAACAAATGCTGGATAAAATTAATGGCACATTAAAGCCTTTAGAGAGGAAAATGTTTTTATATAGTGCTCATGATTGGACTATAACCAATGTTTTGATTGGCTTGAAGGTGTGGAAGAGGCAAATGCCAAATTTTGCTGCTCTCATATTATTTGAATTGCATCAGGATATGGATACACAGGAATATTATATGGAGGTAAAAAGAAATTATTGAAACAAATGATTTATTTATAATATTTTTTTGGGGAATTTTAGCTGTATTACCAAAATGGTCCCAAAAGCTCGCTGGAACCCTTAACATTACCCGGCTGTATCTTCCAATGTCCTTTAGCTAAGGTTATGGAATTACTACAAGATGTTTTGCCTACGGGAACTTATGATGAAATGTGTGGTAATGAATGAGAATTAATCATGGCCGTCTCTGATTTTTAAGAATATGTTATCAGCTATTTTCTGTATTAAAACAGCGCAATAAATATTTAATTAATTGGAAATATTTTAACAAAATTGTCTTAATATACTCATCATACAAATACATATAAACCTTTTATAGTAGGCTAAACAACTAAACCGATTCTATTGAAATTTTTACTGTATTTCCTCTATGTCCAGAGGAAACAGTAGGCTACTTTATATTTTGCTGTATCAAGTGGGTGTGGCACCTCCCATGTAAAGTAAATAATATATATGGAATAACTATAATTCTGATAGTCTATAAACTTTATACGAATCAATTTTTATCACTGTATGAAGTTTAACCAAAAATATTTGGGAGTAGATTAGTGGGCGTGGCACATTCCATACTAACTAAATAGTTAATTTCGTAAAAGTATTTAAAATTTTTATGAATCAATTTCTTATTACTGTACGGAGATTAATAGGCGGAATTGATAATAGGCGTAATTGGATTAGTGGGCGTGGCTCCTCCCATACAATGTAAATAGTTTTTTCTAAATATCTAGAGAATTATAATCGTGGAAGTCTTGAAATGTTGCCCGAATAGCACCATCTTTATTTAACATAGTTTTGGATGAAAATGGGCGGTATTGGATAAGTGGGCATGGTACCTTCCATTAATTGTTAATTTCGAATATCTGAAGAACTATAATCGTAAAAGTATTTAAAATTTGTATGAGTTAATTAACGAATAAATTGCCAAAAATGGGAGGGATCGGAATAGGGGGTGAGTCACCTCCCATAGAAGGTAATTAGTTAATTATCACTGCACATTAGGGTGGCCCTTAATAAACGAAAGTTGGATTTTGGCCATTCTCACCCTCCAGTTTGGTGAACATTAGCAAAAAAAATCATCCTGAAAAAATTTTAGGTAAATCGGTTGGGGTTAAGACGTGCCGCAAGCCCTCTGAAGTTTTGAGATGCATTTACAAGGGGAAAAAATTCATTTTTTTCAGTTTTTGTAAAAATTTTGCCATTAAAAAATTACTTTTGTAATTCAATTTAAAAGAATCGAAATGTGTACGTAATTGTCGTTCTAATGAGACATAAAAAACAGAAATCGGTTAAAAAATTTTAAAGTTATTAAAAATTCGCCAGGCCATTAACGTGTCTCAGGCCACTAGAACAAGAAATGTTGGAACAAAATTAACATATTTTGAGAAATATTAAAATAAAAGCTAATTTTTACTTAAAATATGTCCATATTTACTTGTATATGAGTTTTTGTCTTCGTAGGATACCGTTAACCTATTCTTAGGTATGAACAAAAAAATTTTATTTTTTTAACGGCAGTTTCAAAACTCCATTTTCAAATTTTTAAAAATTTTGTTAAATAAATTTCAGAATTTTTTGATCATCTCATTGGGATTTATTAAGAGTATAATAGGGAATTAAATCGTGAAAAAATTATGAAAATATCTCTTATAGTTTTTCCGTACCTGCGATTTAAATTTTGAAATTTTCGAGAAAAAACAATTATTTGGCAATTTTTAGGCCAATGAGCTCTATTTTCTTACTCTTATGAATTTTAAGCAAAACTTAATTAGAATATTATAGTCCAGATAATTCTAAATATACTCTGAAACTTTTACTAAAATCAAAAAACGATAACCCTTAAATCGTGAAGGTCAAAGGTCAAATTTTTCAATATTTGGAATTTCTCTTGGAAAGATTTTGAAATGTTCGAAATGTTGTATATTTTTGGGCCGATTTTGATGAAATTTAACAAAAATATAACACAAAGCCTAGTATTTACAAAAGCAGCAGAAAAATTAAAATTAACCCTATATAGCACTTGGTGTTAAAATGACCCCAAACTTCTAAAACCATAAAAAATTATGATTTTAAAAGTTTGGTGTCATTTTAACCCCAAGTGCCATTAAGCGTTAATTTCCATTCTTGTGCTGTTATTATAAACCCTAGAGTTTATGTTATATTTTTGTTAAATTTCATCAAAATCGGCCCAAAAATATACAACATTTCGATCATTTCGAAATCTTTCCAAGAGAAATTCCAAATATTGAAAAATTTTACCTTTGACCTTCACGATTTAAGGGTTAACGTCTTCCGATTTTAGTAGAAGTTTCAGAGTATATTTTGAATTATCTGGACTATAATATTCTGAATAGGTTTTACTTAAAATTCATAAGAGTAAGGAAATAGAGCTCATTGGCCTAAAAATTGCCAAATAATTGGTTTTTCTCGAAAATTTCAAAATTTAAATCGCAGGTACGGAAAAACTATAAGAGATATTTTCATAATTTTTTCACATTTTTATTCCCTATTATACTCTTAATAAATCCCAATGAGATGATCAAACAATTCTGAAATTTGTTTAACAAAATTTTTAAAAATTTTAAAATGGAGTTTTGAAACTGCCGTTAAAAAAATTAAATTTTTTTGTTCATACCTAAGAATAGGTTAACGGTATCCTACGAAGACAAAAACTCATATACAAGTAAATATGGACATATTTTAAGTAAAAATGAGCTTTTATTTTAATATTTCTCAAAATATGTTAATTTTGTTCCTACATTTCATGTTCTAGTGGCCTGAGACACGTTAATGGCCTGGCGAATTTTTAATAACTTTAACATTTTTTGACCGATTTCTGTTTTTTATGTCTCATTAGAACGACAATTACGTACACATTTCGATTCTTTTAAATTAAATTACAAAAGTAATTTTTTAATGGCAAAATTTTTACAAAAACTGAAAAAAAATGCATTTTTTCCCCTTGTAAATGCATCTCAAAACTTCAGAGGGCTTGCGGCACGTCTTAACCCCAACCGATTTACCTAAAATTTTTTCAGGATGATTTTTTTGCTAATGTTCACCAAACTGGAGGGTGAGAATGGCCAAAATCCAACTTTCGTTTATTAAGGGCCACCCTACTGCACATAGTTTAGGTAAAAATGGCCTGGATCGCAACAGTGAGTGTGGAACCTCCAATACAAAGTACATAAATAGTTATTTTCGAATATCTGCAGAACTATACTTGTGACAGACTTCAAAATTTATACTGATTATTTACATAATAAACACCTGAGTAAAGTTATAATAAGAAATAAAAAAGAAAATCTACTTGTTATATTATCTATCCTATATATTATAAACAAATGTATTAAGTTGTTTTTATTATTTACACAAAAATATTTTAAACATTTGTCATTAACAAATTACTTTTTGATGTTACAAAACATTTTTATCTTTTCCACATAACAAATTAATCAAAGTTAACCTAACTTCACAAAGTAAAATTGCACAACAAATGTTTGTTAAACTAAATGAATATTTATGAGTACTATGTCTACATTTAAGTAAACTGGTGTATTTCCCCAAAAACTAGAAGTGATTACCTATCCCTTGATATATAATACATATATTAACAACTTTAGTTTGTTACAAAAGAATCAGTGTAAAAGACACACCTTGTAACCATAGTCAGCATTGATAACTTTTGTCATTGCTGCTTACTATGCGCTTCTCATTATTTCATGGTACCCACTGCTATTGTTTGTATATGTACTTTGTTGTTGTTGCTGCTTGCCAATTCGTTTCTATTTGCTTGAACACGATTATAATTTTAGCTTAAGCATGATTTGGTAACGAAAAAGTAATTTTTTTTTTAGGTGGAGTAGGATCTATTATTAATTGATGCAGTTGAAAGTTTTGTTAATAGAATTGATTTTAATAAAATTTCAAATATCTATAGAGGTGTAGCTGAGTTTATGTTTTGAATTTGGACTTTAAACATAGAGGGAGGGCGGAGCCTTAAGGCCCCATTGTGGGGTATATGAAAAATTAAAAATGATGTCAAATTGTTGTTCTCGATCCGATTTAAAAGATTTATATATAAGTTGAATCTACAAGAAGTGGGCTACAGAAAATATTTATCTCTTAAAGTTTACGAGATATTCTCATTTAAAAAATGAAAATTTCAGGTTTTTTACCTACCTTAGTCTGCATTTTTGCTAATAACGAATCTCTGCCGATTTTTTTCAGATATATTTTTTTTAATTAACAACTTATTTATTATTATTAGCAAAAAGGAATAATTTGAAATGCGATATCAAGTTAAATGTTATGTGTTTTAAATTAAACAAATTTTAAAAAGGAGTTATTTTCGATTTTTTTTTTTTTTGAAAAAGTAATTAAATTAATGTTTAGTTATACAGTAAATAAAAAAAAAATAAATAATGTGGTTATGTTTTTCTTAAAGGTAAAATTTCGAGAAGTAATATTGAAGAAAAATAATTTTAAAATTTTGTATTACTGCGAGGTCTAGAGTAAATGTAATTTTCAACTTTATGCCAAATATTCTCAAATCCCATAGTTGTTTTCAAAAAACTAAAACCTCTTTTGTATACCCCAATACGTCCTTAAATATTTTGCAAAATGAATTTATAACTTGGACCTAGGTGTAAAATCTAGTATAAACAACAGGTTTTTTGCATCGAAGATGACGAATTTTTGTGTCAAATCGTCATATTCCGGAAGCACACCGTTTGCTCACCACAGCTTATGGTGAATGTGTTTGTTCCATCGGTTTCAATATGCGCTGGATGGTTTCTTCGTTTTAGAAGTGGTGATTTTAACATGGAAGACAAAAATCGCCTAGGCCAGCCAAAACAAGAGCTTGCATAATCATTGGGAGCTACTCAAGCAGCAATTACTAAACCTTTGCGATCAGCAGGATTCATCCAAAGGAAATTGGGTACCATACAAATTGAAGCCGAGATACCTTGAAAAAAGATTTTGCATGTCCGAAATTATGCTACGCTGTAGAAGAAAATAATTTTTGCACCGAATCATTACTTGAGATGAAAAATTTTAAAAAATATATTTTGGATCCTTGTAGATAGCGGAGTCGATTAAGCCATGTCCGACTGTCTGTCTCTTGAAATCAATTTTCTGAAAACCCCAGATATCTTCGGGATCCAATAATTCTGTCAGACGTGCTTTCGAGAGGTTTGCTATTTAAAATCAGCAAAATCGGTCCACAAATGGCTGAGATATGATGAAAAAGCCAGGACAACTTCGATTTTTGACATACATACATATATCTGGATTACTAAGACATTAATATAGACAATATGGATATCTGATGATAAATATTTCAAAGACCTTTGCAACGACGTATATAAGACCATAGTAAGTTGGACCTACAATGGGTCAAAATCGGAAAAAAAATTTAAAATTTTAAAAAAAATTTAAATTTAAAATAACAATCGAAATTTTTTTTTCCAAAAAATTAAAAAAACAACTGGAAAAAAAACAAGTAAGAGTACTATATTCGGCCTTGCCGAATCTTAAATACCCTCCACCTAAATATGATGGTATAACAACTGAAATAATATAACAATTGTTAGTAAAACTAGTTTACGCAGATCTAATTCAGCAATTTATAATTGAAATTCCTATTAGAACGTATGAAATTTAACAATTTATATACTTAATCATCATCATCATCATCATAATATTAATAGGCAAGTCGATTTCTTTAGACCCCTTTTACGCTCACATTATACATTCAATTTGGGCAATAAATATACCATTTTAAAGGGATTTATTCACAGAAGTGCAGAATATATATTTTATTGAAATTGGTTCAGTTTTTTAGGAGTTATAAGCGTTTAAAGATGTTACTAACACATATGCAAAAACATGTACATGTGAACCTAAAGCTAAAAAAGTAAACAAAGCAATTCATGTTTGTCCAATTTGTTGTTGTAAATAAATAAGAGAAACAGTTAAACAGTATTGATTACGCTCTGATTTAAGTGAGAGCTGTTATAGAAAACAAAGAAGAAGACCTTAGTCACAAAAATATATTTCGAAGGTGTTTTTTTTATTTTGTAACTCCCATATGCATAAACAATTTTAAAATTGATCAAAATTAAACCAAATCTCCATTCAAAATTTCTTTTATAAACCTTTGACAAATTTAAAAACTATTTATGCATATGGGGTAAATATATAATTGTACATAAGTAAATAGTTATTTTTAATATGTGCAGAAATTTAATTGTGACGGTTTTTAAACTTCATACGTACCACAACTGCATGAAGTTAAATCAAAAATGGGACGGGTCGAAAAAATGGTGAGTAGCCTCTAGGGATGCCAAACGGGACTGGGTTTTACAAATCCCGGGATTCGGGATTTTTGAAATGTAAATCCCGGGATCCCGGGATTTTTCGGGACCCCGGGATTTTTCGGGATCCCGGGATTTTTCGGAATTTCGGGATTTTTCGGGACTTCGGGATTTTAGTTAAACGTCAAAAACATCAAATTCAAGAATAAAAACTATTAATTTCATTAATATATTTAAGTAAAAATATAACAAATCTAAAACTAATGCATTGAATTAAAATATAATGGTCCATGATTTTCCCTACATCCATACAATTATCCTCCGGAGTACTGTTTGAGCAGTCCTAAATATCCCTATAAAATTTTGCACAAAATAAGTTGTAAGTACTCTGAAATTATACTGTAAAGCATTGCGGAAATCGGGCTACATTTGCCCATAGTCCCCTTCAGAAAATAACTAGAACATAAATTTCGAAAAAGTGTAAATTGTGTAAAAGTCTGTCAATGCAAGGTAGACGTGCTGCTCCCTGATTCAAATGAAAAAATCTGTCTGCGTTTGGATTTGAAGCGAGATTAGTACACAGAGAAAACAGATTCGTGATAGCAACCGAATTTGTTGCCAATCGAATGATTCGGTTGCACACATAGAATTTTTCAGTTCTAACAACAGAAAGTCAGTTGATAAAGAAGAATTTCAGTTGAGGCAACCAAACTTTAGTTACCCCTTACAAAATATTGTACCCACAACTGTAAAATTCGGTCACTAATTATAAATATGCTGAAATTTAGCTTTCTAGGTATTTTGGGTGCTTCAAAAATCTTCCTAAAATATCAAAAATCTCATAATATTCCGGGATTTGTTAATCCCGAAAAATCCCGGGATTCTTTTTCACAAATCCCGGGATTCGGGAAATCCCGATCCCGAAAAATCCCGGGATTTTCGGGATCGGGATTTCGGGATTGGCATCCCTAGTAGCCTCCCATACAAAGTAAATAGATATTTCTAAATATTTTGTGAAATATAATTGCAAGATTCTTCAAACTTAGTCTAAATGGCGCTTTTATAATTTTGCATAGTTTCGCTGAAATTGTTCTGGATTTGAATAGTGGGCGTGGCCCTATACAAAGTAAATAATTAATTTCGAATATCTGTAGAACTATAATTGTAAAAGTGCTTAAACTTTTAGCGAATTAATTTCTTATTACTGTGCGGAGTTTAGCTGAATATAGACGGAAATGGGAGGGGTCGGAAAAGGAGGTGAGTCACGTCCCATACAAAGTAATAATTGCAAGGTTCTTCAAACTTTGTCCGCATAGCTCTCTTACTATTTTACACAGATTGGCTGAAAATAGTAGGGATTGCATTAGTGGTTGTGGCACAAAGTAAATAATTAATTTTGAATATCTGGAGAACTAACTATAATTCTAAAAGTATTTAAACTTTGTATTAATCAATTTATTCTACGGAGGTTAGCTAAAAACGAATTTATTCCTGTTCCCTGTTCGAAGTTTAGCTAAGCATGATCGGCTTAGTAGGAATGACCTCTCCCTTATAAAGTAAAGTTAAAGTAAAGATTGATATTTACATAAAAGGTTTAAAAATGGGTGTGATCAGAGCAGTGGAGTGGTATCTCCCACAAAAATTTAGCTAGTTATTTTTGAATATCAAGTGAACTGTAATTGAGAGATTCTAAAATTTTGTATGTGTTATTTTCGTATTTCCATTCATATTTTTTTAATTTTTCTAGGGTAGGGGTAGCGGGTAGGGGTTATGCTAGTAATAAGTTAATACGTTTGGATCAACATTTTTCCTTTTTAACCTCAAGTGAAGATTCTTCACTGAAGAAACAGATTATAAAAAAGGGTATACAAATATTTTAGACAAATTTCAAGATATTGGGTTGTGGGACTTATATGGGAGATATGACCTATTATGAGTCGATTGTCAGCAAATATTTTAACGCGATTTTTATGTATTTATATGGGAGCTGTTGCCAAATATTTCACAAAATTCAGTAGTATGATTTTAAAAATTACTAATCTGTGTACTATTTTGGTTCAATATATGGAACCTATGACCTATTATGGGCCTAAGTATTTGAGTGCTGTTTTTGTACAATTTCATATAAACAACGCCATTAACAAGAGTGGATATTATATGGGAGTTATGACGAATTATGGACCAATATTTAAAAAATCTTGTAGTACGATTCTTGGATACAAATTACTGATCGGTGTAAAATTTTGGTTCAGTACAGATTATGTTGGATATTTGTGAAGGATATATGGAGGCTATGACCAATTATGGGCCTATTATCGTAACATTTGGTACATCGATTTTTGTATATATTGAACAAATTTGTTTCGAATTTCAACCTGATAAATATATTTGTAAGAAATTTACGAGAAGTTTAGTGATTTTCGGGAGTGGACCTTATGTGGGAGCTATGGTCAAATATGGGCCGATCCACAAAAAATTTGGTGTTGTGATTTTTTTAAGCACGAAACTTATTTGTCCTAAATTTTGTGTGGATACTGCAATTTGGTAGGCATTTACAGACCATAAAACCATATTTCGGGAAGAAATTTGTATGGGGGCTAGGAGAAATCATGGACAGATTGCTATAATTTTTACCAGAGTTAGTCCTTTTAACATAAAAATAACGAGTGCAAAATTTTATGATATTAGCTGCAATATATTTACAAAAAATGTCCAAAAATATGTGAAAATTATCAATTTTTTTTTTAGGTTGTCCCACATTCCTACATTTCTTGTTCTTGTGGCCTGAGACACGTTAATGGCCTGGCGAATTTTTAATAACTTTAACATTTTTTGACCGATTTCTGTTTTTTATGTCTCATTAGAACGATAATTACGTACACATTTCGATTCTTTTAAATTAAATTACAAAAGTAACTTTTTAATGGCAAAATTTTTACAAAAACTGAAAAAAATGCATTTTTTCCCCTTGTAAATGCATCTCAAAACTTCAGAGGGCTTGCGGCACGTCTTATCCCCAACCGATTTACCTAACATTTTTTCAGGCTGATTTTTTTACTAATGTTCACCAAACTGGAGGGTGAGAATGGCCAAAATTCAACTTTTGTTTATTAAGGGCCACCCTAATATATATATACTTATAGCACTCTTACTTGTTATACAATTCTTTCATATTTTTTATTTTACTACAATGTTGGTAGCGAAGCGCAGCGGGTTAATAATGTACTTATAAACAATTTACACACTTTTTAATATAATTAATATAATTACGGCAATTTTTAGATAATTTGAATTAAACTGGTAAATTTATACATATATTTATGTAAAACAAAGACAATTAAAACCAGCACTAATTAAACCCTCCAGTAATCGCAGTAATAACTTGTAATGGATCTTATGAAACAGAAAGCTAAAGTATGACAAGCAACAATCAGGCTTAAATATGTCTCCTAGAAGGCCTTCAAATTAAAGTTACCTGACACTATCCCTCTGTGATATTATCCTAATCTTTATTATAGTCAAAGTACTAGTACACAAAAGATCTAAAACTCGGTCATATTATTTAATAGTTTATGTTATTATTCCCCTTTTGATTTCTCATCCACATGTGTTCGCCAGTTATACGCAGCTAACGAAAAGATCACAAAATATTTTAATGTCAATAAAGAATTCATAAAAGACGTGTGTCACTCACTCAATGGCAAATTGTTTATTGTTAAGTGTTTTATAATGACTATAATAACTTGAATAAATTAGTAACACGATCCCCCTCATTTTTACACTAATAATTGACATATTATTGTCTGGCAGGCATTCAGACAGTGGATATGATTTGACAAGTGTTTTTGCATGTTACAACAGCTGACATAAGTTTTATTAAAAAGTAAACTATATAATTATTTTTCATGTTTTTGATAACAAAATAATAATAAATAATTTGTATGTTCAACGTAAACATTCTTTACGTTTTAAAGTAATGTGTGAGAGTGATCAGTGTTTAAAGGTAAACATGTAGAGGGAAAGATCACTAAAGAGGAGATCCCAGTAGTTCTAGGAAACTTACACTCTACTTTACTTAGAGATACTAAAGTGCCAATTGACTGCGCGCTAGGTTACATGGGATCTCAGTATACTTAAGTGAAAAGAAAACAAGTAAGAAAGTATGGTCGGTCAAGCCCGACCATATAATACCCTACACTAAGTAAAAGAGCAAAAAAAATGTTCTTTTAAAATTTAAATAATTTATATTTTTGAGTGATTTTCGGAAGTGGGCCTTATATGGGGGCTATGGCCAATTGTGGACCGATCACCATTAAATTAGGACGTGTGATTTATGTGTATATTAAAGTTAACTATGTTGAATTTTGTGTGTTTACCAACATTTTTAAGCGATTTATGCACGTTAAAGTGATTTTCGGAAGCGGGTCTATATGGGAGCTATGACTAATTATGGACCGATCGTAACAAAATTTGGTGACATGAATTTTGTGTATATAAAACTTATTTGGAGCGGAATTTGTGGAGATACATATATAAATTAAACATTTATGACCGATAAAGTCAAATTTCGGGAGGACATTTGTATGGGGGCTAGGTGAAATAATGGAAAAATGATAATATGTATCAAATTTCATCGAAATATCTTCAAAATTGCGACCTGTACTCTGCGCACAACGTTTACATGGACAGCCAGCCAGCCAGCCAGCCAACCAGACGGACGGACGGACGGACATCGTATAATCGACTCAGAAAGTGATTCTAAGTCGATCGGTATACTTTAAGGTGGGTGTTAGACTAATATTTTTGGACGTTACAAACATCTGCACAAACGCATTATACCCTCCCCACTATGGTGGTGTAGGGTATAATAAAAAGTATGAGAATTATATCAACAAAATTTCTATAAAACCTTTTTGTACATATTACTCACAAAACATTTAAAGTGACTACACTCTAGATTACTTAGAGACACTTGAGTGACAATTGAATTCATGCTAGATTCCTGGGATGTAAAAAGTAATCAATTGACTTTATCTCTGATCTACAAAATGTATAAATTGAAGTCAGCCAAGTGAACAGACAGATATGTACAGATTTTTTCGAAAGAACGAAAGTTAGTTGAGAATGAAGAATTACGATTGAAATATCCGATGTTTTGTCACCTCAACATAGTTAAATTTGTCAGCTTCAACAGGTTTTGGACTGAAATAATAAAAATATTTTGGAAATAATGATATGAAATTTTATGTGGGACTCCACAGAACCCTCAGGGTAGTAGTCTTAAAGTAAAGCACTTCAGACATGCAAAAAATTTGGTTCATTAAATTTCAAAGATTTTAATATATTATTATTTAAAGGCCTCGATTATACTTACTTGAATATTGTTACGTTTTAACCTTTTCAAAACGTTTGGTTTATTTCCTTTAAATAAACCGGATACTTTTGATTGCAAATAAAAGCCGTTTAGTAGTTTGAAAATTATAACAACTCTTTATTTATTTAAAAATGTACAACAACAGAATTAAATAGTCACTCAATGTTTATACCCTACACCACCATAGTGGGGAGGGTATTATGCGTTTGTGCAGATGTTTGTAACGCCCAAAAATATTAGTCTAACACCCACCTTAAAGTATACCGATCGACTTAGAATCACTTTCTGAGTCGATTAAACGATGTCCGTCCGTCCGTCCGTCTGGTTGGCTGGCTGGCTGGCTGGCTGTCCATGTAAACCTTGTGCGCAGAGTACAGGTCGCAATTTTAAAGATATTTCTATGAAATTTGGTACATATTATTTTTTCAGCTCAAGGACCAAGCCTATTGAAACTGGCTGAAATCGGTCCATTATTTCACCTAGCCCCCATACAAATGTCCCCTCGAAATTGGACTTTATCGGTCATAAATGTTTAATTTATCTATGTAACTACACAAATTTCGCTTCAAATAAGTTTTATATATACAAAATTCATGTCACCAAATTTTGTTACGATCGGTCCATAATTAGTCATAGCTCCCATATAGACCCGCTTCCGAAAATCACTTTAACGTGCATAAATCGCTTAAAAATGTTGGTATACACACAAAATTCAACATAATTAACATTAATATAGACATAAATCACACCACCTAATTTTATGGTGATCGGTCCATAATTGGTCATAGCTCCCATATAAGGCCCACTTCCGAAAATCACTCACGAATATAAATTATTGATATTTTAAAAGCAAAATATTTTTACTCATTTACTTGGTGTAGGGTATTATATGGTCGGGCTTGACCGACCATACTTTCTTACTTGTTTTTTTTTATATACGTTTATAAATTCTCAGAAATACAGACACTTTATAATGTACACGAATTCACTTGAAAAATACAGCACACTTTAAGGCACTCAGTTGATGTTTATTCGAATAGCGTCTCTAATAAACCCACTCACGACTGCAACCTCTGCCACTATTTATAACACTGCATTAACATCTAGGAAGCTCTATTTCTACAATGTTCTTTAACTGAATATTCGAATTCGAATATACGGTCGCAGCAAACAGCGTTGCCATACATACGATCAATGGTCAACTGAAAGCTTTTATTCAATGTTAATAATGCCCATAGATATGTTAAAGTTTGGGCACTGCTATTTGAAAGCATTATGCAACTTTAAATCAGCCGTACAATCTAGTACAATTTCGTAACAATATGTTACTTATTTCTTATAGTTAGCGAGTTATACGCATTTCTCAAAATATCGAACACAAAAATAATCGATTGAACATTTTGCAAATTAAGAAAATATTAAATTTTTATATTTTTTGGCTAAAATATGGTTATTACTCTGTGATTCTTAAGAAAAAAGGCGTCAACTGTTGCTGGTCTGTAGGAACTTTTGTGGCTTGTTCTCACTCCATATCCGGCAATTTGGTTTATTAACAAACCCGTTAAGACAAAATGAGCTTCATCGCTGAACATAATTTAGCTATAAAACAGTCGTCTATAAGTTTCGCGAACTGATTTTCAAAGTAAATTTGGATAGTTGTTCGATCTATAATTTTGCAAAGTACAAAACTTTGATATATAAGAATACTCTCGATCGTTATAGATAGCGGAATCGATGTAGCCATGTCCGTCTGTATGTTGAAAACAACTTTCCGAAGTCCCCAAATAAAGTACATACAGGATTTATATATCCGCTATAGACCCGGTTCGGTTGCTATTTAAAATCAAGAAGATCGGCCCACAAATGGCTGAGATATAAGGAAAAAACCAGGACAACTTTGATTTTTTATCTATATCTGAATATAGACAATATGGATATCTAATAATAGATATTTCAAAGTCGGACCAACAATAGGTCATAATCGGGAAAAATATTTTCTAACGCAATTTTTTTTCCACCAAAAAAATTTTTTTATCATAAAATTTTATTCAATCATAAATTGAAAAAACAAATTTTAAATTAAATTTAAAAAAAAAAATTTTATCAGTAAATTTTATTCAATCATAAATTGAAAAAAAAATTTTTGGGATACAATTTTTTTCACTAAAAAATTTTAAAAAAAAATTTTGAAAAATTTTAAAAAAAATTTTTAAAAATTTTAAAAAAAATTTGGAAAAATTTTATTTTTTTAAATTTGTTTACCTAAAATTTTTTTGGTAAAAATATTTAAAATTTATATTTTAAAGTATAATTGTTTTAATTTATTTTAATTTTTTTATTCACTTCAGTTCAGATAAAAATTACAAAAAATAGACCTTGATTCTTCAATAAAATGATATATAAGAATACTAGAATCTCGATCGTTATAGATAGTGGAGTCGATGTAGCCATGTCCGTCTGTATGTTGAAAACAACTTTCCGTAGCCACCAAATAACCTACATACATGATTCATATATCCGCTATAGACCCATTTCGGTTGCTATTTAAAATCAAGAAGATCGGCCCACAAATGGCTGAGATATAAGGAAAAAAACCAGGAAAACTTAGATTTTTGATCCATATCTGGATTACTAAGTCATAAATATAGAAAATATGGATATCTTATGATAGATTTTTCAAAGTCGGATCTACAATAGGTCATAATCGGGAAAAATATTTTCTAACGCAATTTTTTTTTCACCAAAAAATTTTCCTTATAGATAGCGGAATCGTTTAAGCCATGTCCGTCTGTCTGTAAGTCCGTCTGTCTGTTAAAATCAAATTTCTGAAGACCCCAGATATCTTCGGGATCCAAATCTTCAATAATTCTGTTAGACATGCTTTCGAGAAGTTTGCTATTTAAAATCAGCAAAATCGGTCCACAAATGGCTGAGATATGAGGAAAAAACCAGGACAACCTCGAGTTTTGACCTATATCTGGATTACTAAGTCATTAATATACACAATATGGATATCTAATGATAGATCTTTGCAACGACATATATAAGACCATAGTAAGTTGGACCTGCAATGGATCAAAATCGGAAAAAATATTTTTTAACCCGATTTTTTTTTTACCAAAAAAAAGGAAATAAAAAACCAAAAATTTTTTTTAAATTTTAAAAAAAATTTTTAAATTTAAAATAACAATTCGAAAATTTTTTTTTTCAAAAAAAAGAAAAAATCGGGAAAAATTATTTCTAGCGCAATTTTTTTTTTCACCAAAAAAAGTTTTTGAAAAAAATTTAAATTAAATTTTAAAAAAAAATTTGGATTTTTTTTTTTAAATTTGTTTACCTTAAAACTTTTAAAATTTTTATTTTAAAGTATAATTGTTTTAAATTTATTTTAATTTTTTAATTCACTTTTCAGTTCAGATAAAAATTACAAAAAATAGACTTCGATTCTTCAATAAAATGGTCATGATGAATTTATTCATGGTAGCCTAACTGATTTCAGCCCTTTGCTAGTTAATAGTCAAATATATAGTCTATTGTCTAGAATTTTAAACCTTTAACTAAAACCTCCGTTCTTTTATCTACTTTATTAAATATTTTCAAATTCTATTATTGTTCAGCGGCTACACTTCCCCTTAAAACTCACAAGTTGAGCGAGCGCTCGTGCATCATACGCTCGCTCACACGTTCACTCACTTACAAATAATTTGGAAGAGTCACTGTCTGCTGTTGTATCTACTTTGTAGAGAAAACTTATAAATTATTATCAGATTATAAAGAGAAATAAATGATAATAGCAATAGCAACAAACAACAAGCAATGATAATAAAAAAAAATAATAAAAAACTAAAAAAAAGAACAGTTTAGCTAAAGATATTGATGAGACCGGTAAAGAAATTAAAACAAATTAACGTAGAATTTAAAAAAAATATAAAAAGATAACACAAACAAAAATGAAAAAATCTCATAAAAATCAAACGTGATTATTTGTAAATAAAAAATTTCTGCTTCAAAACAAGTTTAAACAAAAACGTGTCAAAATAAATTTGAATAAAATGTAAAAAAAATTAATTAATCAAAAATATAAAATAGATAAATAAAATGGTTTAAAATGTAATTTATAAAAACAAAGCAATGTAAACTTACAAAAACCAACAACTATTTTATGTGTTTAAAATTTATTAATATAAACAAATTAAAAACAAGTAAGAAAATATGGTCGGTCAAGCCCGACCATATAATACCCTACGCTAAGTAAAAGAGCAAAAACATTTTTCTTTTAAAATTTCAATAATTTATATTTTTGAGTGATTTTCAGAAGTGGGCCTTATATGGGTGCTATGTCCATTTATGGACCGATCACCATGAAATTAGGTCGTGTGATTTATGTCTACATGAAAGTTTACTATGTTGAATTTTGTGTGTTTACCAACATTTTTAAGCGATTTATGCACGTTCAAATGATTTTCGGAAGCGGGTCTATATGGGAGCTATGACTAATTATGGACCGATCGTAACAAAATTTGGTGACATGAATTTTGTGTATATAAAACTTATTTGGAGCGGAATTTGTGGAGATACATATATAAATTAAACATTTATGACCGATAAAGTCCAATTTCGGAAGGACATTTGTATGGGGGCTAGGTGAAATAGTGGACCGATTTCAGCCAGTTTCAATAGGCTTGGTTCTTGGACCGAAAAAATAATATGTAACAAATATGATCGAAATATCTTCAAAATTGCGATCTGTACTCTGCGCACAAGGTTTACATGGACAGCCAGCCAGCCAACCGACCAGACGGACGGACGGACGGACGGACGGACGGACGGACATCGTTTAATCGGCTCAGAAAGTGATTCTAAGTCGATCGGTATACTTTAAGGTGGGTGTTAGACTAATATTTTTGGGCGTTACAAACATCTGCACAAACGCATAATACCCTCCCCACTATGGTGGTGTAGGTTATAAAAAAAAATGTTTATAAAAATATTGTAAATTTTAATGAAGGTGGTTGGGGGCTTTTAAATTGCTACGACTTTAATAATTTGAAGGTCTTCTTTGTTTTGTTAGAGTTTTTTTTTAAGTATTTAACAATTTTGTTTAAACAATAATGTGAATGAGGTGTTTAAACTGAACCATTATAAATGGTTTGTTTGTATAGCCACCATCAAAAAATATGGGGGATATATTGGGTTTGTCATTCCATTTGTAACACATCGGCATATTTATTGCAGAATCACAAAAGTTTATAAATATTCTGGGTCCTTATGAAATTCTAAAACGATCTAGCAGCTATGTCCGTCCGTTTGACTGTCTGTTGAAAACATGATAGTGCCCAAACGAAACAGCTAAAATATTCCACAATTAACTACTCTCTATTTATAAGGTTTGATTGGCTCTTTCAACTAGCCACCATACAATTCCCCCCGGAATACTGTTTCATCGGTCATAAATATTTTGATTATGCGGCAATATTGATAAAATGTTGCACAAATTAGCTCTTTGTACTCTGAAATTATACTGAGAACTATGGCAAAAATCGATAATTGTATATAATTGTCTTATAAACTGTATGAAATCTCTTCAGTTCGGACCACAACTGATTCAAGTTCCCACCCCATAGATAGCCAAAATTACATATTGATGGTGGGGTATACAAAATTCGTTACAGCCGTATATATTGATCTTAGTTGTTTTATCTTGTCTCTGTTTTACTCAACTCTTTCTGTTTACGTCAATTCTTTGAGTAGTAAACAATACAAGAAATTAGAGAGAGAAAAACAAAATAGAAACACATAATAAATTTTAAAACAACAGTTAATATTTAAATGTCTTTTTATTTTTGTATTTGTTTTTTATTTACTCGTAGTTCATTAATTGTTTGTTTTATTTTATTGTATTGTATAATAAAATAATTATAATCAAAAGCAGTTACAACCTGTAAGATCTGGGGGAAATGAGGGTCCATTCCAGTTTGATCTGGATTAACTTCAAATTTTAATTAATTTTACTGTACAGTACCATAAATAATGTACAAATTTCCAATTTTGGCACTATGTTTGATTTGACCAGTAGATAATCGACTGGTCAAGTCAAATATTTTGATATACGTATGACCATGTTTAGAACATGCTGTTTATCAGATTTACAGCCCGGTTATATTTGAAGTAGTACGAATATTTGAAATAAAATTAACTAAATAATTCTGTGATTTCAAAATCGAGAGATTATCAAAATCGAATAATCAATAAATTAATGTTTGTTTAATTGAAACGAGTAAGTTATGTCGCACAGAGGAATAATACTCAGGAATATTGCCGTAAAGTTTGGTTAAATATAAAGTCCCATTCATAAATGCACTTCAACAATCACAATTAACATTAGTTCTTGATGAAATTTGACATGAATGTGTTTTATATGAATCTTATGATCGATCCATAATTGCCACTAGGTTTCATATAAGGCCCCTTAAGAATATCAGTTTACCGTTCATAATTGATTTAAAAACTTTAGTTGAAATGAATGAAATTCGAAATGAACGTTGTTAGGTGTTAAAACTGATGTGATTGATAAAGAGGTATAAGAAAGAGTTTATTTTGTGCAAATAAAAAGGTGATATTTTCAAAAAATGCACAAACAATAACTGCGCCAACTTTTTTTCTTGTTCCTGAAATCAGTATTACAAATTTTATTGCAGTATATAACAGTTTTGTGCATTTGCTGCTTTCACATTTAAAAAACTTATCTTTTTTTTTTTGGGTAAAAAAAGTGTGAAACCTTTTTTCTTTTTAATTTTTGAACGAATATTTAAGATATTTTTTAAAAATAGCATTTGAATATATGCAAATTCAATGTAAACTTCTATTCATTTAGCTACAAAAAAGATCATATAAACCTTTTAAATTGTCTTCTTTTTCCTGACTTTGAAAGCGTCTCATAACTAACAACCTCAACATAAAGTCTTAAAAACTCACAATATGATGCAACATTTTGTTGTCTATGGAGCTGCGTACTTAATTTTTGTCTTTTCGGCAAGGTTTTCTCCTTACCCCCATATTCTCAATTTCTGGTTATTATTTATCGTGACGATAAACTGACAGTTCTCATACAAAAAAATGTTAATTGGTGGTTTGTCGTTACGAAAAGCGATAACCAGATATTGAGAAAATGGGGGTTAGTTTGTCGATTCGATTTACAGAACAGCAAAATATGTTTATTCGTTTTAAAAACGAAACGTTAAATTAGTTGTTTACGCCAAAAACAACACTTAGCGATTTTTCCCATTTCCCTGAAATTCATATTTTCCCACAATATATATAAATGCAGAATGTTATGTGTTGCAGTATACTTCCACTTGTCATTAAGTACTAGGGTATTCAATCGATTAACCATTAATCGGTTAACCGATTAATTTTGGACGGTTAACTGTTCGAATAATTTGAAATTGCCGATTTTCAAATAACAAATAAACCGATTAATTAATCCTTTTTTTTTGCACTTTTTTGTATTTTCAAATTCAAATACAAATTTCAAATTAAAATTAGATATTTTTTAAACATGATTAGTGAGTATGTATAGATATATAACAACTAACATATTTAATTTACATGTATGTATTTGAAACTTTGTTTGTATTTACATGTATAGACGAAACTTTTTTTTGAAATGAGTCCTTTATCATAACTAAACGAAACTATTAAATTAATCATCCTTTTGATTTCTCCAACATATACAATCAGCGAGAGAGTTTTTTTTCCAAGAAAAGTTTTATTAAATCTAAAGAAAAAAATCGTTTAAATTATATTATTTTTTGAAAGATTATTTCAGAAGATCTCACTAAAACCCTAAAAAACTCACACATCGCTCATTTGCTGCAACAACGTCATAATTCAAAAAAGTCGTTTCGAGAAAAACGTCTTTGAATATTTTATGACATTTTACTATTTCTTAAATAAAATTTCAACAAATCATGCGATTTCAGAAATATAAACAGTAGATGTTAATATCTTTCTAATCTGTATTTAATCAAATTTTCACTTATCAAATATTTTAATTTTGATGTTTACAACAAAAAACAAGTAAGAAAGTATGGTCGGTCAAGCCCGACCATATAATACCCTACACTAAGTAAAAGAGCAAAAAAATTTTTCTTTTAAAATTTCAATAATTTATATTTTTTAGTGATGTTCGGAAGTGGGGTTATATGGGGGCTATGACCAATTATGGACCGATCACCATGAAATTAGGTCGTGTTATTTATGTCTATATTAAAGTTAACTGTGTTGAATTTTGTGTGTTTACCAACATTTTTAAGCGATTTATGCACGTTAAAGTGATTTTCGGAAGCGGGTCTATATGGGAGCTATGACTAATTATGGACCGATCGTAACAAAATTTGGTGACATGAATTTTGCCTATCTAAAACTTATTTGGAGCGGAATTTGTGGAGATACATATATAAATTAAACATTTATGACCGATAAGGTCCAATTTCGGGAGGACATTCGTATGGGGGCTAGGTGAAATAGTGGACCGATTTCAGCCAGTTTCAATAGGCTTGGTCCTTGAGCCGAAAAAATAATATATACCAAATTTGATCGAAATATCTTCAAAATTGCGACCTGTACTCTGCGCACAAGGTTTACATGGACATCCAGCCAGCCAGCCAGCCAACCAGACGGACGGACGGACGGACATTGCTTAATCGACTCAGAAAGTGATTCTAAGTCGATCGGTATACTTTAAGGTGGGTGTTAGACTAATATTTTTGGGCGTTACAAACATCTGCACAAACGCATAATACCCTCCCCACTATGGTGGTGTAGGGTATAAACACTCTCACACACAAACAAATAATTGACTTTTTAGAAAACTGATGAAACTATATGAAAGATTATAGAACAGCGTATATTTTGTATTACTCAGTTCATAAAACACGGATTTTGAGTTATGACGTTATTGCAGCAAATAGGCGATATGTTTATAAAAATGATCTCAAATACATTATTTGCTGTTTTTTATGTTTTTTGTACACAAAATTCGTTGTTGTATTTTCAATTTAAAATTAAAATATAAATTATTCGGTTAATCGAATCCGATTATTAACCGAATAAATCTAAACCTCGATTAATTATTTGCTCGATTAACCGATTAAACCAGAAACCCGATTAATTGAATACCCTATTAAGTACTAAATTAATCTTAGGGTCGTAAATACTTCTTCTGAGTACAAAATCTAAAAAAAAAAAAAAAAATCCTTCAAAAAGTCGTAGAAGTTATGAAATATCTCTATATTAAGGTTACGCTTAGACATTGCAAACTTAGAGTTGACGAGGCTTCAGGAGCCCTTTTAAATGATATCCGATATTATATGTGTTACTTTGGGAGAAAATACAAACTAAAAAAATGCGTTTTTTTTTAAAGGGCCAGCTCACGACCTAAAATATTTTTGGAGACACCCTTAACCAAACCAAGATCACATTTTTCTGGGAGTCGGCCTAGAGGCCACACAAAGTGTTTCATATATTTTGATCCAATACTTTTTAACGATTCAAATTATATTTGGATACATAAGTTAGCTATAATAATTGAATTTTTTTTGGCTGGTCATGTTTAGGGTTTGGGGTTTCCCGGATAATTTTATTTCCCGGGAAACGGGAATGAAAAATTTCAGTAATTTCATTAAAAATAAATAAAAATTAGAAAATAAATAAAAAAGAAAATTATTTTATAAAATTGTGTCATTTTATTAAGAAAAGAAAACCAATACATTACAATTCAATTGTATTAACATAAAACAAAAAAATTGGTTAGAATATTTGAAGATCATTTGATTAAATATTATTTCATAGAAATAATGTTATGTACATTAGGGTGTCCCAAATTTTTTTATTTTTATATTTTCATGGGTGCTCAAGCATATTTTGAAAGCTTGTAAAGTATTTTTGAGATTTTTTTCAGATTTTTCGGAAAAGATTTATTAGAGGTCGCTCAAGTCGAGTTTTTGTCAAAAATCGGGTTTGTCGGTCTTTTTTGAGTTTTCTTCATAATTTTGTCAAAACCCATTAGTTTTGAAGCTCATTAAGGTTCCATAAAATTTTTCGTAATTTTTTCATAAATTTTGTAAATAACGCTTTATAACTTTTAAATTTTTATTGAAAATTAAGAAAACCTAACAATGCAGTTTGAAAGATCAATTATGTTCGTCATAGAACTATTTTTTTTTAAAAAAAAATGAGTTTTCAAAATAACTAAGGCATTCAATAAGTCATCTGACATCCGATTTCTTATTTTAGTGGCAAAGTTTCCAGTCACCGAGAAAACTCTTTCGCTTTCCACAGATGTTGGCTTTCAGTAAAGCATTCTAAAGACAATCTAAATTTTTTGTCCGATTGGTATTCCCGTTTAAAAAGACTTTCAGTATTTAATTTTAAATATTTAGGGTTGCATATTCTAATTTGTTTTTAAAATTTTGCTCCATTTGTATTTCGGAAACATCATCATTTACTCTTACAAGTGTGTGTAAGATCAAACAGTATCAAATAAAATAAAATTAAATATTTGTTTTAAATCATAGGTAAAATAAAAATTTTTGAGAAAAAATTTAAAACTACGTTAATTTTAAATTTCCCGTTTTTCCCGGGAAAAATTTTTAAATTTCCCGGGAATTCCCGACAATCATTTTACGGGAAATCCAGGGAATTCCCGGACCTCATGATTTGACTATTTTCAACACCAAACATTTCTGATAAATAAATAATATTTTCTGAAAAATTTCACCCAAATATGGACCGATGTGACTTTTCGGGATGCATTGCACGCTCTTCGATTTCATGTGGATTGTTATCGTCCCAAATTCGACAATTTTGGTCGAAGCGCGCTGAACGTTTGTTGAACAGAGCACCCATTTTGATAAAACAATTTTATCATTTGCACGTGTTGTTGAACGCTATATCCGTCCATGGTGATTTGGAAAAACAAACTGAATAAATGGCAACCAACTTGATAGGCGTAGCTTCATGAACATGGCCGATATCAACTGTCAAAGATCGGAGGTCCCTATTATATAATATTCAATAAACGGATAGCAAATGTGAAGGGGCTCACATATCTAAGAGTTAGGAAAAGCTAATGTTAAAGTACCCTACTTTAAAGGTCCGTTTTCAAAACAATAACTCTCACTTTCATTATTTCTGTAGCTCGTTTCTGTATTTCTCGCATCGGAAAACTTCTCACATGAAGTGTGAAACAAAAAATGTCATCGTTTCTCGATGTGCGAGAAAAAAGTGAATGCGAAAACAGACAACACAGATTTTGTTCTTATTGGAATATTTCCAGTAATTAAGTGTCAAATGCAAGACAAACATCAACGAAAGACAGAAATTATAATAAAACGAAAACAGTGAAAGGCTAAACAATTTAAAATGCCAAAATATAACAATTGTGTTTTATTGATTGGCATCATTTGAATATAAAACAAAAAGTATAGTGTGACGCTTAGAACTGCTGAATTAAAAAAAAATAATTTTAAAACACATTTTTGTGTACTTACATGTGTATATATAATTATTTTATTCAAACTCTGTGCTACTTACATTTTCGGCTGATTTGGGTTCCATATTTATACATACGATGCTAAAAATATCTATTCAAATGTGACTTGTTTTGACAGTTCTTGTGAGAAACTTTTCCCAAAATATTGTTACAGAAACACTTTTTCTCACATCCTTCCAATAATTGCTGGAAAATTATTTAAATGACAGATAATTCTCACAAACAAAAAACTTATTTTGTTTCATTTTACACTGTTTTTGTTGCAATTCAATCGTTTCATGCGAAAAGTTTTTCGATTCAAGAAATACAGAAAAGGGCTACTGGATGTATTGAAAGACAATTTTATTACGGCTTTAAATTTAATAATTTTATATAATTATAAAGGTACATTCACATTATTCAAATATTTAGCTTTCATTATAGGACAAGTAAGAAAATATAGTCGGTTAAGTCCGATCGTATAATACCCTACACTAGTATATGAGCAAATCCATTTTATTTCAAAATGTCTATATAATTTGTTTACTTCGTGACCTCGAGTTTTGGAAGTGGGCATTAATTGGCAAACAAATTTTAAATGTGATTTCCTTTTATATATAACTTATTTGTGGAGAAATTTGTGTGAATAACTATATAAATCAGATATTTATGACAAAAAGTAGTATTTCGGGAGAACATTTCTATGGTGAAATCAATCACTTTTAATAGGCTTCATCACTGGGGCAAAGAAAATGATTATATACCAAATTTTACCTGAAAGTGATTCTGAGTCGTTGAAATGCAATATACTCTTTTTAACTTTTACATAAGTACACTGCCAAACTTTGTTGGAGTACATACGTCCACAATTGGCCCTGAATATAGCAATAAATTTCGTCTCAAAAAAAGCTATATATACAAATCGTCTCGGAACAACTTTTTAAGTCGATTTAACAATGAGGAAATTAAAGGAAATTTGAACTGATGTTTATAACAGCCAAAACTAATAGTCCAACACTCACTTCTAAATTGTAACAATTGTGTCCAAATCACTTTCTGATTTAATTTAACAGTGTCCTTCAGTTCGTCCATCCGGATGTCTATGAAAACTTTGTATTCAAAGCAGAGGTCATTATTTTTAAAGTAATTTAATGAAATTTCAACCCATAATTATAACGGCCTAAATTAATACTTCAAAGCTTTCTTCGTATATACCAATCGATTCTCAATCGCTTTTTAGGTGGATTTATAAATGTCTGTCCGTCCGTCCGTCCGTCTGGTTGTCTTTCTGTGATTTCATATACGTTTTGTATCCAAAGTACAAGTCGATATTTTGTCGGCAATTCAATTAAATTTATGCTGATATTTATAACACCACATTTTCCATTTTTGTATACCAATTTACATTGAATCTGTATTAAAATCGATGTCCGTCTGTCCTTCCGTCCGTCTGTATGTCTCTGTAAACTTTGCATTATTGTATAGATCGTAATTTTGCAGACAATTTAATAAAATTTGTCAAATTAGTTTTATTTGGCCAAATGAAGAAGGTGAGTCAGGTGTAGGGCATAAATGGTCGGTCTTGTCCATATCTAATACGAAGTGCGTTGTCATAGTTATACTAATAATATCGGAATTTGTAATTATTTTATGACTTAATAAATATATATTGTATATGAAACCTAAAACTCTTTCTTTTAACTTCTTTTAGCCACACTTAAATGTAAATTTAAATAAAACATACATTTTAAATCCCAATTCAATCAATATAAAACAAGAATTTCTACCAACAAAAAAACCAAAGATCTTTAAATGTTATACATAGCCGTTAAACGATCAGTAAATGTAAAACAAAACCACAACAACCCATCAAATAATTAATACTAATACTAATTCTATTTTATAATTTGTTTAACTTAATTAAGTATATTATTTATTATTAATAATATAATTGTTGTTGTTATAAAATAAAAATAATAAAAAAAAATTATAAACATTTTGTTTATATAAAATACCTCTAATCATAATGTCGCGATCACATTTCTCTCGAAAACTTTGTCTCGTCATGACGGCCTCACTGGTGGTTATAACATTTTTTGTGGTGGGCTACTTTGGTTCTAGCGCCATCTCAGCACCCTTGTCAGCTTACGGAAGGGAGAGTGATCAGTCTACTTTGGAATTATTGCATGTGGTGAGTATTTATTTGAAAGAAAAAAAGAGTGCATTTCTAGTGTGAATTAGTTATAGTAAACAAAGTGAAGCTCATGTTTTTTTTTTTTTTTGTTTGTTAATAAAAAATATATAATAATTCACTGATAACTTATTAATGTTTGGACTTGGAGTGTTATTTGTTTGTATTATTTTAATTAAATTATTGAATTTCCTTATCTATCTTGGTGATCTTGCTTTGTCAGCACTCACAAGTCTCGTGCCAATCATGTTTGAAAAAATAATTATTATTGTAAAGCAGCTGTTGATTAATAATTCTAGTCAGTCTTTATATGATATAGCATATATTTAGTTAATCGGTCAATTGTGCAAGAAAAAGTAAAAAGAAAAAATTATTGATTTAATTAAAAATAAAATTAATAATTTACAATAAAAAAAATTTAAATAAATTTGAAATTATTAAAGAATTAATAAATTAATTTTAAGGCTGTTTCTGAGTGTACAAAAAGTTAATCTAAACTCAAAAATTTCGCTTGAAATTAATCAAAAAAAAAAATCTAATTAAAATGAAACGCAAACTAAAAATTCCCAAACATTTAATCATATATACAATAAATTAATTGACATCATACTAGGAATTTTTTTTTTTAACAAAAAAACCGAGGTTGATTTGTTGAACTTGTTATCGAGAAAGCTGTCATTATTAACAATATAATCGTATAGCCTAATTACGTTTAAAAATGTGCCAAAATGTTTGTACTCTACAGCAATTCTGTGCAGTTGTTTATAACATCCAAAGCTAATGGACCAACACTTTTCTTAAATAATATCAAACGACTCTGTATAACTTTCTGAGGGGATTTAAAATTGTCCGTGCGACCGTCTGTCCATGTAAAGGTCGAAAAATTTGAAAACAATTTATTGGTATTTATAACTCCCAGAGCTAATGGTTCAATACTTTTCCTATATATACAAATCGTGTCTGAATAACTTTCTAAGTTCATTTAAAGATGTCCGTCCATTCGGTTGTTCGCTTGTCTGCCTGTTTGTCCACGATAGCTAAGTATCCAAAGCACAGACCACAATTTTGAAGGCAATTTAAAGACATTTGTGATGATGTTTTTAAAGCTTGAAAACTACTTGTTCAGCACTCACTAAAAATTATGCCAATCGATTCTGAATCACTCTTCAAATTGATTTAGCGATGTCCGTCCGTCCGTCTGGCTGTCTGTTTGTGCGGCCATGTAAATTTTGTATTCAAAGTACAGGTCGCAATTTTGTAGGAAATTTATACTGATGTTTATAACGCCCAAAACTAATGATCAAACACTCAATTTTGAATGTAAGAATTTAATTTAAGAATGTCCGTCCCTTCGTCCGTCCGGTTGTCTGTATGCCTATGTAAACTTTGTATTTACAGCACAGATTGTAATTTTTAAGGTAATTTAATGAAATTTAATTTGATAATTATAACAACCTAAATTAATACTCCAGCATTTTCATAATCTATACAAACCGGCTCCCAATCACTTTTTAAATTAATGTTTAAATGACCGTCCGTTCGTCCGTCTGGTTGTCTGTCTGTGAGTTCATGTAAATTTTGTATTCAAAGTACAGATCGAGATTTTGCAGGTACAAGTATTACATTTTGTAACAAATTTAATGAAATTTCTACTGGCGATTCCAGCACTCACCTTAGAATGTAACAGTTGACTTTAGATCTCTTTTCAATTTAATTTAAGAATGTCCGTCCGTCAGTCCGTCCTTCCAGTTGTCTGGTTTGTCATGGTTTTCAAAACACAGTTAATTTAATGAAATTTGAAGTAATGACGCCTGAAATTAGTGTTCCTGCACTTTTATAATCTGCACCAAATTTGTAGCAAATTTAATAATGCTTATACTGGTGAGTTTATCGCTCATGTAGCAAATTTAATAATGCTTATACTGGTGAGTTTATCGCTCACTGTTGAATGTAAAAATTAACTCTAAATCGTTTTTGGATTTAATTTAACAATGTCCTTCAGTTTGTCCGTCCGTTTGTCGGTATGGCTATGTAAACTTTGTATTCAAAGAACAGTTCAAAATTTTTAAGACAATTTAATGAAATTTGAAGTGATAATTATAACGGCAGAAATAAGTGTTCCTGCACTTTCATAATCTATACCAACCGACTCTGACTCACTTTCTAAGTGGATTGGTAAATATCCATCCGTCCGTCCGTTTGATTGTCTGTCTGTGAATTCATATAAATTTTGTATTCAAAGTACTAATCGAGATTTTGCAGGAAAAGGTAAAGGCAGAAAACTTTGTAGAAAATTTAATAACACTTATACTGGTGAGTCTAGCGGTCAGCTTTGAATATAAAAACTAACTCTAAATCGCTTTTGTATTTAATTTAACAATGTCCTTCAGTTTGTCCGTCCGCTTGTTTCAGTTTGTCCGTCCGCTTGTCTGAATGTCTATGTAAAATTTGTATTAAAAGCACAAATAGCAATTTTTAAGGCAATTTAGAGAAATTGGATTTGATTATTATAACACCCTAAATTAATGCTTCAAAACTTTCTTTAGTACCCTGTAAAATTAGAATTCATCGTGTTTATTTACCTCGTCCAAATTCTTTTTTTTACCCCCTAACACTTGTTGGTCTCATTGCTTTTTGTTTATATCATTCACGTGCTGTATGACAACATATGCTAATAAGAGAAGCTATAAAACTAAAAAAAACCTTGTAAAAAATTATAATTTTTTGCTACTGCGTTTCTTGTATGGGAGATCCACCGTCTATACTCATTCTATCTAAGTAAAACAATTGGTCTCATGCCAATTTTGCTAATGAACTTGTATCACAAAAATGTGTGCCGCTTGTTTAATATTTGAGCTATTAAATCATTGACTCTCAAAATGTCACTCCATATATACTTTTTACTTGCTTATCACCTTCATTGTTTTAAATTTCTCCTTAGTAAATATTTATAGTTAAGCGTAAGAATAGTTAAGAGAATGGTAAAAATATGTATGTAAGAATGTAAAATATGTAATAAGAATCTATATATAAAGAGTGACTGAAAATAGTTGGCTCTTTTCCGTTGTGTACCTATCGATCAGTTAAAATTTTTATGTAACACTAGTTAACAAGGCTTTTGTTCATGATGTGAAACATACTCATATGGATTTGTTACTAGAACAGAACTAGAACAGAACTAGAACAGAACTAGAACAGAACTAGAACAGAACTAGAACAGAACTAGAACAGAACTAGAACAGAACTAGAACAGAACTAGAACAGAACTAGAACAGAACTAGAACAGAACTAGAACAGAACTAGAACAGAACTAGAACAGAACTAGAACAGAACTAGAACAGAACTAGAACAGAACTAGAACAGAACTAGAACAGAACTAGAACAGAACTAGAACAGAACTAGAACAGAACTAGAACAGAACTAGAACAGAACTAGAACAGAACTAGAACAGAACTAGAACAGAACTAGAACAGAACTAGAACAGAACTAGAACAGAACTAGAACAGAACTAGAACAGAACTAGAACAGAACTAGAACAGAACTAGAACAGAACTAGAACAGAACTAGAACAGAACTAGAACAGAACTAGAACAGAACTAGAACAGAACTAGAACAGAACTAGAACAGAACTAGAACAGAACTAGAACAGAACTAGAACAGAACTAGAACAGAACTAGAACAGAACTAGAACAGAACTAGAACAGAACTAGAACAGAACTAGAACAGAACTAGAACAGAACTAGAACAGAACTAGAACAGAACTAGAACAGAACTAGAACAGAACTAGAACAGAACTAGAACAGAACTAGAACAGAACTAGAACAGAACTAGAACAGAACTAGAACAGAACTAGAACAGAACTAGAACAGAACTAGAACAGAACTAGAACAGAACTAGAACAGAACTAGAACAGAACTAGAACAGAACTAGAACAGAACTAGAACAGAACTAGAACAGAACTAGAACAGAACTAGAACAGAACTAGAACAGAACTAGAACAGAACTAGAACAGAACTAGAACAGAACTAGAACAGAACTAGAACAGAACTAGAACAGAACTAGAACAGAACTAGAACAGAACTAGAACAGAACTAGAACAGAACTAGAACAGAACTAGAACAGAACTAGAACAGAACTAGAACAGAACTAGAACAGAACTAGAACAGAACTAGAACAGAACTAGAACAGAACTAGAACAGAACTAGAACAGAACTAGAACAGAACTAGAACAGAACTAGAACAGAACTAGAACAGAACTAGAACAGAACTAGAACAGAACTAGAACAGAACTAGAACAGAACTAGAACAGAACTAGAACAGAACTAGAACAGAACTAGAACAGAACTAGAACAGAACTAGAACAGAACTAGAACAGAACTAGAACAGAACTAGAACAGAACTAGAACAGAACTAGAACAGAACTAGAACAGAACTAGAACAGAACTAGAACAGAACTAGAACAGAACTAGAACAGAACTAGAACAGAACTAGAACAGAACTAGAACAGAACTAGAACAGAACTAGAACAGAACTAGAACAGAACTAGAACAGAACTAGAACAGAACTAGAACAGAACTAGAACAGAACTAGAACAGAACTAGAACAGAACTAGAACAGAACTAGAACAGAACTAGAACAGAACTAGAACAGAACTAGAACAGAACTAGAACAGAACTAGAACAGAACTAGAACAGAACTAGAACAGAACTAGAACAGAACTAGAACAGAACTAGAACAGAACTAGAACAGAACTAGAACAGAACTAGAACAGAACTAGAACAGAACTAGAACAGAACTAGAACAGAACTAGAACAGAACTAGAACAGAACTAGAACAGAACTAGAACAGAACTAGAACAGAACTAGAACAGAACTAGAACAGAACTAGAACAGAACTAGAACAGAACTAGAACAGAACTAGAACAGAACTAGAACAGAACTAGAACAGAACTAGAACAGAACTAGAACAGAACTAGAACAGAACTAGAACAGAACTAGAACAGAACTAGAACAGAACTAGAACAGAACTAGAACAGAACTAGAACAGAACTAGAACAGAACTAGAACAGAACTAGAACAGAACTAGAACAGAACTAGAACAGAACTAGAACAGAACTAGAACAGAACTAGAACAGAACTAGAACAGAACTAGAACAGAACTAGAACAGAACTAGAACAGAACTAGAACAGAACTAGAACAGAACTAGAACAGAACTAGAACAGAACTAGAACAGAACTAGAACAGAACTAGAACAGAACTAGAACAGAACTAGAACAGAACTAGAACAGAACTAGAACAGAACTAGAACAGAACTAGAACAGAACTAGAACAGAACTAGAACAGAACTAGAACAGAACTAGAACAGAACTAGAACAGAACTAGAACAGAACTAGAACAGAACTAGAACAGAACTAGAACAGAACTAGAACAGAACTAGAACAGAACTAGAACAGAACTAGAACAGAACTAGAACAGAACTAGAACAGAACTAGAACAGAACTAGAACAGAACTAGAACAGAACTAGAACAGAACTAGAACAGAACTAGAACAGAACTAGAACAGAACTAGAACAGAACTAGAACAGAACTAGAACAGAACTAGAACAGAACTAGAACAGAACTAGAACAGAACTAGAACAGAACTAGAACAGAACTAGAACAGAACTAGAACAGAACTAGAACAGAACTAGAACAGAACTAGAACAGAACTAGAACAGAACTAGAACAGAACTAGAACAGAACTAGAACAGAACTAGAACAGAACTAGAACAGAACTAGAACAGAACTAGAACAGAACTAGAACAGAACTAGAACAGAACTAGAACAGAACTAGAACAGAACTAGAACAGAACTAGAACAGAACTAGAACAGAACTAGAACAGAACTAGAACAGAACTAGAACAGAACTAGAACAGAACTAGAACAGAACTAGAACAGAACTAGAACAGAACTAGAACAGAACTAGAACAGAACTAGAACAGAACTAGAACAGAACTAGAACAGAACTAGAACAGAACTAGAACAGAACTAGAACAGAACTAGAACAGAACTAGAACAGAACTAGAACAGAACTAGAACAGAACTAGAACAGAACTAGAACAGAACTAGAACAGAACTAGAACAGAACTAGAACAGAACTAGAACAGAACTAGAACAGAACTAGAACAGAACTAGAACAGAACTAGAACAGAACTAGAACAGAACTAGAACAGAACTAGAACAGAACTAGAACAGAACTAGAACAGAACTAGAACAGAACTAGAACAGAACTAGAACAGAACTAGAACAGAACTAGAACAGAACTAGAACAGAACTAGAACAGAACTAGAACAGAACTAGAACAGAACTAGAACAGAACTAGAACAGAACTAGAACAGAACTAGAACAGAACTAGAACAGAACTAGAACAGAACTAGAACAGAACTAGAACAGAACTAGAACAGAACTAGAACAGAACTAGAACAGAACTAGAACAGAACTAGAACAGAACTAGAACAGAACTAGAACAGAACTAGAACAGAACTAGAACAGAACTAGAACAGAACTAGAACAGAACTAGAACAGAACTAGAACAGAACTAGAACAGAACTAGAACAGAACTAGAACAGAACTAGAACAGAACTAGAACAGAACTAGAACAGAACTAGAACAGAACTAGAACAGAACTAGAACAGAACTAGAACAGAACTAGAACAGAACTAGAACAGAACTAGAACAGAACTAGAACAGAACTAGAACAGAACTAGAACAGAACTAGAACAGAACTAGAACAGAACTAGAACAGAACTAGAACAGAACTAGAACAGAACTAGAACAGAACTAGAACAGAACTAGAACAGAACTAGAACAGAACTAGAACAGAACTAGAACAGAACTAGAACAGAACTAGAACAGAACTAGAACAGAACTAGAACAGAACTAGAACAGAACTAGAACAGAACTAGAACAGAACTAGAACAGAACTAGAACAGAACTAGAACAGAACTAGAACAGAACTAGAACAGAACTAGAACAGAACTAGAACAGAACTAGAACAGAACTAGAACAGAACTAGAACAGAACTAGAACAGAACTAGAACAGAACTAGAACAGAACTAGAACAGAACTAGAACAGAACTAGAACAGAACTAGAACAGAACTAGAACAGAACTAGAACAGAACTAGAACAGAACTAGAACAGAACTAGAACAGAACTAGAACAGAACTAGAACAGAACTAGAACAGAACTAGAACAGAACTAGAACAGAACTAGAACAGAACTAGAACAGAACTAGAACAGAACTAGAACAGAACTAGAACAGAACTAGAACAGAACTAGAACAGAACTAGAACAGAACTAGAACAGAACTAGAACAGAACTAGAACAGAACTAGAACAGAACTAGAACAGAACTAGAACAGAACTAGAACAGAACTAGAACAGAACTAGAACAGAACTAGAACAGAACTAGAACAGAACTAGAACAGAACTAGAACAGAACTAGAACAGAACTAGAACAGAACTAGAACAGAACTAGAACAGAACTAGAACAGAACTAGAACAGAACTAGAACAGAACTAGAACAGAACTAGAACAGAACTAGAACAGAACTAGAACAGAACTAGAACAGAACTAGAACAGAACTAGAACAGAACTAGAACAGAACTAGAACAGAACTAGAACAGAACTAGAACAGAACTAGAACAGAACTAGAACAGAACTAGAACAGAACTAGAACAGAACTAGAACAGAACTAGAACAGAACTAGAACAGAACTAGAACAGAACTAGAACAGAACTAGAACAGAACTAGAACAGAACTAGAACAGAACTAGAACAGAACTAGAACAGAACTAGAACAGAACTAGAACAGAACTAGAACAGAACTAGAACAGAACTAGAACAGAACTAGAACAGAACTAGAACAGAACTAGAACAGAACTAGAACAGAACTAGAACAGAACTAGAACAGAACTAGAACAGAACTAGAACAGAACTAGAACAGAACTAGAACAGAACTAGAACAGAACTAGAACAGAACTAGAACAGAACTAGAACAGAACTAGAACAGAACTAGAACAGAACTAGAACAGAACTAGAACAGAACTAGAACAGAACTAGAACAGAACTAGAACAGAACTAGAACAGAACTAGAACAGAACTAGAACAGAACTAGAACAGAACTAGAACAGAACTAGAACAGAACTAGAACAGAACTAGAACAGAACTAGAACAGAACTAGAACAGAACTAGAACAGAACTAGAACAGAACTAGAACAGAACTAGAACAGAACTAGAACAGAACTAGAACAGAACTAGAACAGAACTAGAACAGAACTAGAACAGAACTAGAACAGAACTAGAACAGAACTAGAACAGAACTAGAACAGAACTAGAACAGAACTAGAACAGAACTAGAACAGAACTAGAACAGAACTAGAACAGAACTAGAACAGAACTAGAACAGAACTAGAACAGAACTAGAACAGAACTAGAACAGAACTAGAACAGAACTAGAACAGAACTAGAACAGAACTAGAACAGAACTAGAACAGAACTAGAACAGAACTAGAACAGAACTAGAACAGAACTAGAACAGAACTAGAACAGAACTAGAACAGAACTAGAACAGAACTAGAACAGAACTAGAACAGAACTAGAACAGAACTAGAACAGAACTAGAACAGAACTAGAACAGAACTAGAACAGAACTAGAACAGAACTAGAACAGAACTAGAACAGAACTAGAACAGAACTAGAACAGAACTAGAACAGAACTAGAACAGAACTAGAACAGAACTAGAACAGAACTAGAACAGAACTAGAACAGAACTAGAACAGAACTAGAACAGAACTAGAACAGAACTAGAACAGAACTAGAACAGAACTAGAACAGAACTAGAACAGAACTAGAACAGAACTAGAACAGAACTAGAACAGAACTAGAACAGAACTAGAACAGAACTAGAACAGAACTAGAACAGAACTAGAACAGAACTAGAACAGAACTAGAACAGAACTAGAACAGAACTAGAACAGAACTAGAACAGAACTAGAACAGAACTAGAACAGAACTAGAACAGAACTAGAACAGAACTAGAACAGAACTAGAACAGAACTAGAACAGAACTAGAACAGAACTAGAACAGAACTAGAACAGAACTAGAACAGAACTAGAACAGAACTAGAACAGAACTAGAACAGAACTAGAACAGAACTAGAACAGAACTAGAACAGAACTAGAACAGAACTAGAACAGAACTAGAACAGAACTAGAACAGAACTAGAACAGAACTAGAACAGAACTAGAACAGAACTAGAACAGAACTAGAACAGAACTAGAACAGAACTAGAACAGAACTAGAACAGAACTAGAACAGAACTAGAACAGAACTAGAACAGAACTAGAACAGAACTAGAACAGAACTAGAACAGAACTAGAACAGAACTAGAACAGAACTAGAACAGAACTAGAACAGAACTAGAACAGAACTAGAACAGAACTAGAACAGAACTAGAACAGAACTAGAACAGAACTAGAACAGAACTAGAACAGAACTAGAACAGAACTAGAACAGAACTAGAACAGAACTAGAACAGAACTAGAACAGAACTAGAACAGAACTAGAACAGAACTAGAACAGAACTAGAACAGAACTAGAACAGAACTAGAACAGAACTAGAACAGAACTAGAACAGAACTAGAACAGAACTAGAACAGAACTAGAACAGAACTAGAACAGAACTAGAACAGAACTAGAACAGAACTAGAACAGAACTAGAACAGAACTAGAACAGAACTAGAACAGAACTAGAACAGAACTAGAACAGAACTAGAACAGAACTAGAACAGAACTAGAACAGAACTAGAACAGAACTAGAACAGAACTAGAACAGAACTAGAACAGAACTAGAACAGAACTAGAACAGAACTAGAACAGAACTAGAACAGAACTAGAACAGAACTAGAACAGAACTAGAACAGAACTAGAACAGAACTAGAACAGAACTAGAACAGAACTAGAACAGAACTAGAACAGAACTAGAACAGAACTAGAACAGAACTAGAACAGAACTAGAACAGAACTAGAACAGAACTAGAACAGAACTAGAACAGAACTAGAACAGAACTAGAACAGAACTAGAACAGAACTAGAACAGAACTAGAACAGAACTAGAACAGAACTAGAACAGAACTAGAACAGAACTAGAACAGAACTAGAACAGAACTAGAACAGAACTAGAACAGAACTAGAACAGAACTAGAACAGAACTAGAACAGAACTAGAACAGAACTAGAACAGAACTAGAACAGAACTAGAACAGAACTAGAACAGAACTAGAACAGAACTAGAACAGAACTAGAACAGAACTAGAACAGAACTAGAACAGAACTAGAACAGAACTAGAACAGAACTAGAACAGAACTAGAACAGAACTAGAACAGAACTAGAACAGAACTAGAACAGAACTAGAACAGAACTAGAACAGAACTAGAACAGAACTAGAACAGAACTAGAACAGAACTAGAACAGAACTAGAACAGAACTAGAACAGAACTAGAACAGAACTAGAACAGAACTAGAACAGAACTAGAACAGAACTAGAACAGAACTAGAACAGAACTAGAACAGAACTAGAACAGAACTAGAACAGAACTAGAACAGAACTAGAACAGAACTAGAACAGAACTAGAACAGAACTAGAACAGAACTAGAACAGAACTAGAACAGAACTAGAACAGAACTAGAACAGAACTAGAACAGAACTAGAACAGAACTAGAACAGAACTAGAACAGAACTAGAACAGAACTAGAACAGAACTAGAACAGAACTAGAACAGAACTAGAACAGAACTAGAACAGAACTAGAACAGAACTAGAACAGAACTAGAACAGAACTAGAACAGAACTAGAACAGAACTAGAACAGAACTAGAACAGAACTAGAACAGAACTAGAACAGAACTAGAACAGAACTAGAACAGAACTAGAACAGAACTAGAACAGAACTAGAACAGAACTAGAACAGAACTAGAACAGAACTAGAACAGAACTAGAACAGAACTAGAACAGAACTAGAACAGAACTAGAACAGAACTAGAACAGAACTAGAACAGAACTAGAACAGAACTAGAACAGAACTAGAACAGAACTAGAACAGAACTAGAACAGAACTAGAACAGAACTAGAACAGAACTAGAACAGAACTAGAACAGAACTAGAACAGAACTAGAACAGAACTAGAACAGAACTAGAACAGAACTAGAACAGAACTAGAACAGAACTAGAACAGAACTAGAACAGAACTAGAACAGAACTAGAACAGAACTAGAACAGAACTAGAACAGAACTAGAACAGAACTAGAACAGAACTAGAACAGAACTAGAACAGAACTAGAACAGAACTAGAACAGAACTAGAACAGAACTAGAACAGAACTAGAACAGAACTAGAACAGAACTAGAACATAACTAGAACATAACTAGAACAGAACTAGAACAGAACTAGAACATAACTAGAACAGAACTAGAACAGAACTAGAACAGAACTAGAACAGAACTAGAACAGAACTAGAACAGATTAGATTTGATTTCAAACTCTTTTTAAATCTCATACACTTTGTAAACATTATGTTTCATATCTTTACAGCCACCCTGTTGTAAAACTGTCTTTTTGCACTTGTTCAAATAAATGTTAAGAATTTTATTATATTTATCACATTTATTGTGCGTTTTATTTTCTTTTGCTTATGAAAAAACAAACTCTTTCTTTTATTTAAATGCATAAATACACATAAAATATCTGAAATCTTTAAAAAGTATCAACATTTACTTTAAAAACTTTACTCAGTCATGACGTTTCTGTGCTCGGTGTCGGTATTTAAATTGGTGTTATTTTTGTTATATTTCGGTTTAAGCGTTATAGCGGCTTTACCTCTGGAGACGTTTAAGGGCAGCAAGGAGCCTTCAACAACATTGGAATTGTTACATGTGGTGGGTTAAAGAAAACTATTGTAATAAAAATAAAATATTTTAAAGTGCATATAAAATTAATAGGAGTCAAAAATAATTGTGAAAATATTAATTTGTTGACAAACCAAGAAATTCGATTTAAAAGTGCCTTTAAAAGGAAAATATATATTTGGTTTTTATACTGTTGCAACATTTAAAATTGCCGCTTTCGCTTGCATTAAAAAGCTCAAACATATGAGCTTTTACGTTTTGTATACAACCTTATTCAATTAACACATATTCCTTAGCTGTTTTAGTTTGTAAATTGTGTCTCAATTTTTAATTAGACTTAGAGTCTAGACTTTGTCCTTCCCATTTGCTGTAATACTAATTTTATTTTCCGCATGGAAGTAGTGTATTTTTTATGGATAAATTTAATTAAAACATGTCAATTAAAATCATTTGTAGGTAAATATTAGGGTTATAAAAAAAATTTGGTTACAAAAGAAACAGGTATTTGAAAATATTCTATAATTTCCTTGACTAATACTTTTTATTTTCAAATAAAAGCTTTTTTATTATAAATTACAATTTTTATTTTTATATAAACCTCTTTTTTTTTTTTAATAAAACAGTTTTTTTCCAAAAAGTTTCTCCAAAAATATTTTTATAAGCAAAAAGCAATGACGCAATACAATGTTTTTCCACAAAAAAAAGCTGAGCTTTTTCTCAAAAAATTAATTTTATCATATAAAAATGATTCCAAAATAAAAAACATAGAAAAGCTTTTTCAGAAAACAGTTGCTTTTTGTAAAGATTTTTCACAAATATTCGATTTTATCATTGAAAAGTTTTTTTTTTTCAAAAACCAGCTCTTTTCATTAAAGATTTCAACAAATACCGATTTGATATAAAAGCTTTTCTAAAGTTTTTTTCAGAAAGTAGCTGAAAAACACTAAATATTTAAAAGCTTTCTTAAAGTTTTTTTAAGAAAGTAGCTGAAAAAAAAACTTTTTTATAAAATAATATAAAAGAACTTTCTAACCAAAAAATATGTAGAATCATATAAAGTTTTTTTTTCAGAAAGTAGCTGAAAAACGCTTAGATATTTAAAAAAGCTTTTTTATAACCAAAAAATATGTAGAAGCAAAATTTAAATAGGTTTTTCATAAAATCATTTAAATTGATTTTTGATAATTTGATATTATCATATAAAAGCTTTTTCATCAAAAACATAATAAAAAAGCTTTTGAAGAAAACTGTGTTTTCAATAAAAAAAAACTTTTTTTATTTATTTTCATCACATAAAAGCTCAAAAAAATTATAAAAAATATTTTTTCTTTGTAAAAAACTCTTGTCATAAAAAAAAAGCTTTTCGGTTTACTGAAAGAAGCCTTTTTTAAGTTTAATATTTACTAACATTTATTTAGTGATTCCTCCTTATTTGAAAACTTGTTGAATTGACTGGTTTGTTTGAAATTATTCACTTCAAAATCTTATGCATAACCCTAATACTATGTACTTAGCTGGCATTTGTAAATGAGAGTGTAACTAGAGCTTTGTTTATTTATACTCGTATCAATCACGTGTGCGTCAGACAGATAGATAGACAGACAGCCAGCATATAAATTGTGTGTTAAAATGTTTAAAAACTAAAACGCTTCATTAAACAAAATATTAATTTGTTGTTGTTATTGGAATTGCTTAACAGTGGGATCAAAAATGAGCTAAAAACTGAGTAATTTTGAAATTGATTCAAAAATATTTTGAATATTAAACTAAACTTTTGGGTATTTGAAATAGTAATAGAGGAGACATTTCGGAATGTTGAAGAGGTATGATGTTTAAACACTTTACACAATGACCTCTTCAAACTAAAAAATTCTTTTTTTTGTGGGATAAATATTTTAAAAGATTTTCTACATCGTCTATTAATATTTCTAGTTATAAGCAGGAGAAGTTCCACATTAATAACATATTTTAATCGAAACCACTGTGCCTAGCAGTAAATGCCTACGAATTTATAGTCAATAACTCCATTACTCTCCCATAATTTGTTTGTTCTCTTCAACATCCTAACACTCATTAATTTTCATACTCCAATCTACACTAACCACCTTTTCGCCAGTCCCTCCACTGCCACCTTCACTTTAGTTCCCGTTTGTTGCAAAAAACACTAAATAAATTGAATTCATGAATTCATTTGCATTTATAGATTTTGATAACACACTCAAATTAAAATAAAATAAAACACCAACTAAATGTAAATGTAAAATAACTGAAAAAATCAAATGCAGAAAAAATTGTGCGTAACAAATCTATATAAAATGCAAATTAATGTGATGTTGCAAAAATATTTTAATTACAAACTGTTATCAAATTTTAAATAAATAATTATTATTTAACTTCTGCTGAAGTAATTTAATATAGAAATAATATTTTTTTTTTTATTTTGGCACATTTTGCTGATTGTATTTGTTTAAATTAGTAATTATTTTAATTTAAACTTAAATGGAAATACAGTGGGAGAATTAAGGAAGCGACAAAGATTATGTTAAAATTTATAGGGTAATTTTTAGCAAAAAGCTTTCCTTTTGTGAAAAAGCTTTTTTGGAATATCTTGATCATTCGCACATAACTGTTATTTATGATTTTCACCAGCAACATTCATGATAATGTAGCCGATGTAATATACTTTCTATAGGTCTTTAAGTTATCTAAGTATTCAGTTAGCTTAGACTTAGCTTTCACAACAAATCCTTATAATGTTCGGACTCTTGTTGTCCATTTCGATGTGTGTTTACTGTATTAACACATTTTTTTTTGTAATTACAGTAAAATTGTTATGTTATCAGCAAATATGTGAAACAAAACCAAAACCAATAACAACATAATTTCAGATCTAAATAATGAATTCATTAAGGTAGAATTTTAAACACTCTACAGAAAATTGCATCAAGACTCGGTCACTTAGAAATGTTTTTACAAATTTTCCATCGAAAATCGAGTCAAGACTCAGATTTTATCTAGTCATAGTCATAGTCTAGTCATAGTCTAGTCATAGTCTAGTCATAGTCTAGTCATAGTCTAGTCATAGTCTAGTCATAGTCTAGTCATAGTCTAGTCATAGTCTAGTCATAGTCTAGTCATAGTCTAGTCATAGTCTAGTCATAGTCTAGTCATAGTCTAGTCATAGTCTAGTCATAGTCTAGTCATAGTCTAGTCATAGTCTAGTCATAGTCTAGTCATAGTCTAGTCATAGTCTAGTCATAGTCTAGTCATAGTCTAGTCATAGTCTAGTCATAGTCTAGTCATAGTCTAGTCATAGTCTAGTCATAGTCTAGTCATAGTCTAGTCATAGTCTAGTCATAGTCTAGTCATAGTCTAGTCATAGTCTAGTCATAGTCTAGTCATAGTCTAGTCATAGTCTAGTCATAGTCTAGTCATAGTCTAGTCATAGTCTAGTCATAGTCTAGTCATAGTCTAGTCATAGTCTAGTCATAGTCTAGTCATAGTCTAGTCATAGTCTAGTCATAGTCTAGTCATAGTCTAGTCATAGTCTAGTCATAGTCTAGTCATAGTCTAGTCATAGTCTAGTCATAGTCTAGTCATAGTCTAGTCATAGTCTAGTCATAGTCTAGTCATAGTCTAGTCATAGTCTAGTCATAGTCTAGTCATAGTCTAGTCATAGTCTAGTCATAGTCTAGTCATAGTCTAGTCATAGTCTAGTCATAGTCTAGTCATAGTCTAGTCATAGTCTAGTCATAGTCTAGTCATAGTCTAGTCATAGTCTAGTCATAGTCTAGTCATAGTCTAGTCATAGTCTAGTCATAGTCTAGTCATAGTCTAGTCATAGTCTAGTCATAGTCTAGTCATAGTCTAGTCATAGTCTAGTCATAGTCTAGTCATAGTCTAGTCATAGTCTAGTCATAGTCTAGTCATAGTCTAGTCATAGTCTAGTCATAGTCTAGTCATAGTCTAGTCATAGTCTAGTCATAGTCTAGTCATAGTCTAGTCATAGTCTAGTCATAGTCTAGTCATAGTCTAGTCATAGTCTAGTCATAGTCTAGTCATAGTCTAGTCATAGTCTAGTCATAGTCTAGTCATAGTCTAGTCATAGTCTAGTCATAGTCTAGTCATAGTCTAGTCATAGTCTAGTCATAGTCTAGTCATAGTCTAGTCATAGTCTAGTCATAGTCTAGTCATAGTCTAGTCATAGTCTAGTCATAGTCTAGTCATAGTCTAGTCATAGTCTAGTCATAGTCTAGTCATAGTCTAGTCATAGTCTAGTCATAGTCTAGTCATAGTCTAGTCATAGTCTAGTCATAGTCTAGTCATAGTCTAGTCATAGTCTAGTCATAGTCTAGTCATAGTCTAGTCATAGTCTAGTCATAGTCTAGTCATAGTCTAGTCATAGTCTAGTCATAGTCTAGTCATAGTCTAGTCATAGTCTAGTCATAGTCTAGTCATAGTCTAGTCATAGTCTAGTCATAGTCTAGTCATAGTCTAGTCATAGTCTAGTCATAGTCTAGTCATAGTCTAGTCATAGTCTAGTCATAGTCTAGTCATAGTCTAGTCATAGTCTAGTCATAGTCTAGTCATAGTCTAGTCATAGTCTAGTCATAGTCTAGTCATAGTCTAGTCATAGTCTAGTCATAGTCTAGTCATAGTCTAGTCATAGTCTAGTCATAGTCTAGTCATAGTCTAGTCATAGTCTAGTCATAGTCTAGTCATAGTCTAGTCATAGTCTAGTCATAGTCTAGTCATAGTCTAGTCATAGTCTAGTCATAGTCTAGTCATAGTCTAGTCATAGTCTAGTCATAGTCTAGTCATAGTCTAGTCATAGTCTAGTCATAGTCTAGTCATAGTCTAGTCATAGTCTAGTCATAGTCTAGTCATAGTCTAGTCATAGTCTAGTCATAGTCTAGTCATAGTCTAGTCATAGTCTAGTCATAGTCTAGTCATAGTCTAGTCATAGTCTAGTCATAGTCTAGTCATAGTCTAGTCATAGTCTAGTCATAGTCTAGTCATAGTCTAGTCATAGTCTAGTCATAGTCTAGTCATAGTCTAGTCATAGTCTAGTCATAGTCTAGTCATAGTCTAGTCATAGTCTAGTCATAGTCTAGTCATAGTCTAGTCATAGTCTAGTCATAGTCTAGTCATAGTCTAGTCATAGTCTAGTCATAGTCTAGTCATAGTCTAGTCATAGTCTAGTCATAGTCTAGTCATAGTCTAGTCATAGTCTAGTCATAGTCTAGTCATAGTCTAGTCATAGTCTAGTCATAGTCTAGTCATAGTCTAGTCATAGTCTAGTCATAGTCTAGTCATAGTCTAGTCATAGTCTAGTCATAGTCTAGTCATAGTCTAGTCATAGTCTAGTCATAGTCTAGTCATAGTCTAGTCATAGTCTAGTCATAGTCTAGTCATAGTCTAGTCATAGTCTAGTCATAGTCTAGTCATAGTCTAGTCATAGTCTAGTCATAGTCTAGTCATAGTCTAGTCATAGTCTAGTCATAGTCTAGTCATAGTCTAGTCATAGTCTAGTCATAGTCTAGTCATAGTCTAGTCATAGTCTAGTCATAGTCTAGTCATAGTCTAGTCATAGTCTAGTCATAGTCTAGTCATAGTCTAGTCATAGTCTAGTCATAGTCTAGTCATAGTCTAGTCATAGTCTAGTCATAGTCTAGTCATAGTCTAGTCATAGTCTAGTCATAGTCTAGTCATAGTCTAGTCATAGTCTAGTCATAGTCTAGTCATAGTCTAGTCATAGTCTAGTCATAGTCTAGTCATAGTCTAGTCATAGTCTAGTCATAGTCTAGTCATAGTCTAGTCATAGTCTAGTCATAGTCTAGTCATAGTCTAGTCATAGTCTAGTCATAGTCTAGTCATAGTCTAGTCATAGTCTAGTCATAGTCTAGTCATAGTCTAGATACTATAAACTCTAGATTTCGCTTTAGGCTATAGTTTAGACTCTGCTATAGACTATAGTGACTATAGTCTAGTTTTTGCTATATACTCTGCTTTATATTATAGTCTAGACTCGTACAGACCGTATATTTGCAGGTTCTGCAAACATATGGCCAAACTGATATTATCCCTTGACTTAAAGAGCCTACAAGCAATGTTTATTATGTAGTCTCGTGCCAGATTGTATGCATCATAAATAATTCCCTGCTACATTGTAACGTCTGTGCAAAATTATAAATATTTATATGTAGCTTAAAATTTTATTTTTGGTTTGAAGCCGCCAACTTTTATACACATAAAATTGTTAAAAATTTTGCCACTCTTTTACAAATGTGACTTTGCAGTTAAATATTTAGAAAATATTATTTATGTTGCTTTATTTTTTAATATAAATTTAGCTAAACTTTTTGTTGGAAACATTTTCTTTCTTCCAGCAACAAGACAATGACACAGACACTGTCTAGTCAGGGATTGTTAAGTGGGGAAGCGTAGAAAAATAATAAATTCAATAATGTTTATTGTTATGACAAGAATGTGGCCTACAAAAAAATGGTAGAATAAACAGAAGGACAATAATAATTTTCTGGTTTAATAATTTATTTTAAAATTAATTCCCATGTTAAGTGTCTATTGAAAAGGATCAACAAGGATAATTTGTCATTTTCAACAAGATTTGTAATAAAGTGTCGTCTGCTTTGGATGAATAGATTAGGGTTTTTAATTAATCATAAGGGAAACCTAAAGAAAGAGAAAAACAATCATATGGTTCAAATATTTTTAAATTTTTCAAATTTAAGGCTCAAAATTTAAAATTTTGTATTTGCCTTTAATTTGTATATTTCAATTTTGTTTATATTTTTTTTTTTAATTTAAACCAGCATCAGCTGCTTTAATTTAGCAAATTTGTTTTAATTTGTTCATTTTTTATTGCTATTCACACCATATTTCAAAGCTGTTGTTTGTTTAACTTAATACTTTTTGACAAACAAATAATGTACTAAAACCCCAACAACAAATTGTATGGAACAAAAACAAAACCAAACTAAAGATTTTAATCAGAAATTGTTGTACAACTTGAAATTAAATATGTTGAAAGGTCAACACGAATTGTAGATACCCTGTGTTAAACAAAATTTTTATAAGTACTCTCCAAAACATTAAGAAAATATCAATTAATTGTGCTATAAATAACGATATTTTATTAGAATTAATTAATTAGTTAGAAACTGTATTAAATTTTATCGAAATAACTTAATTTATTTGTGGTTACTCATAATAATAATAAAAAGTAACCGCTTAATTTGTTTAATAAAAATAACATTTACTGAAAACTTTTTATTTAATTTTTTATTTAATAATTATGTTATAAAGAATAATGAAAATTCGTCAGTTTTTAAAGTGGTTACCTGTTATAATATAAAAAAGTAACTGGTTACTTATATGATTCTAACAAGAATTGTATACATTTTAATATTTACTGAAATCGTTTTGTTTAAATGACCATATTATAAAGAAATATGAAAAAAACTTCACATTTTTAAGTGGTTAACTGCTTTTAATATAAAAAAGTAACTGGTTACTTATACGATTCTATCAAATAATTGTTTACTTTTTAACTTGCACTGAAATATTTTTATTTAAATAACCATATTATAAAGAAATATCAAAAAACTTTAGTTTATAAAGTGGTTACCTTTCATAGTATAGACAAGTAATCGTTTACTTATATGATTCTAAAAAATAATTGTATACATTTTAAAACTTACTGAAATATTTTTATTTAAATAACCATATTCTAAACAAATATCTGTTTTTATAGTGGTTAAAATACTAAAGTTTTAAGAGGTTACTCTTATAATATTAACAAGTAACCGCTTAACTTGGCAGCTAAAAATAATATTTTGTAAAGTATATTTATTTGAATAATAATATTACTACGAAATAAAAGAAAGCTCCCGCTTTTCAAGTGGTTCTTGGCATTATATAAAAAAGTAACCGATTACTTTATGATTATAACCGATAACTTTTTTGATTTTATTAAAAAAAATTAATAAATTTTAAATTTCCTTGTTAGTAGCTGCAAAAAATTTCAAAAAATTATATAAATCAAATAGCTACTTGATATAATATACAAAAGTAACCGATTACTTAAAGTTTTGTATTTAATAATAGAAAATTGTGTGTGAATTGGTTCACAGACAAATTTTCTATAGAAAATTGTATGTGAATTGGTTCAGAGACAAAGTTTGTATAGAAAATTGTATGTGAATTGGTTCAGAGACAAATTTTCTATAGAAAATTGTATGTGAATTGGTTCACAGAAAAATTTTCTATAGAAAATTGTATGTGAATTGGTTCACAGAAAAATTTTCTATAGAAAATTGTATGTGAATTGGTTCACAGACAAATTTTCTATAGAAAATTGTATGTGAATTGGTTCACAGACAAATTTTCTATAGAAAATTGTAAGTGAATTGGTTCACAGACAAATTTTCTATAGAAAATTGTATGTGAATTGGTTCACAGACAAATTTTCTATAGAAAATTGTAAGTGAATTGGTTCACAGACAAATTTTCTATAGAAAATTGTATGTGAATTGGTTCACAGACAAATTTTCTATAGAAAATTGTATGTGAATTGGTTCACAGACAAATTTTCTATAGAAAATTGTATGTGAATTGGTCACACAGACAAGAAAATTGTATGTGAATTGGTTCACAGACACATTTTCTATAGAAAATTGTATAAATTTTAAATGTTGTCTCAGCCATTGATTTGTTTAACTGCAATTAGTAGAGCATTTCTTTGCAATCCCAACTACTACTTGTGGTTAAAAACAGTTCATTTATTCCCGAAAATATGAGCATTTATTTTTGTTGTTATCCTTGTAGCTCTGATTAAGCTTGCAACATGCTATGTATGTATGAAAACAAAAAAAAAAAAATTTGAATAAAATCTACTAGCAAGTAGCTAAAGTTTATTATTTTATGTTATTTTTTTGTAGAGAGTACAAGTAACATTAGTAATTTCATTTTGTAAATTGCAGGTATTTCGTCATGGACCACGTACACCTGCCGACACCTACCCAAATGATCCACATGTAAATCAAACATTTTACCCATATGGATGGGGACACATAACAAATGTAAGTAAAGTACTGAGTACAGAAAACAACAACAACAACAGCAGAGAAAGATGAAGTTTGTTGCAAGTTGTTTTATGTTTCTGTTTTTTTGTTATGTTGCAAATGCAACATTTAAAATAAATTGTTATGCAAATGCATGCATAAGTGTTTGTATGAGTGCAACTTTATGCTTACACACATACATATTTTTTAAACAATAAATGGCAACAACATTGCCACTAAAAGTGGCATGGTTGCAGTTGGTTGTTTAAGCTTTGCTTTATGCCATTGTTTGAGTGTGTAACAATTCCCTTGTAGAATTTATACTCATACATTTAAAGTTTTGTTTTTCACTTTGTGGTGAAAAATAAAAACTTTTTTTCTTCTTTGTAACGCAAAAAATATAACTTATTTTTTGGGGGAAATGTTTTTCCTTTTTCTTTTTTTTTTGTTGTTTTGTAATATTTTTTCATGTTGCTGCTGTCTGGTTGGTAACTGCTGCATTGTAATAAATCACTGTTGTTCACTGGTTTCTCTTACTTAAATTTGTGTGGCAACACTGATGATGTCTCGTTGCAACATACAAAAAAAAAAAAAAAAACACAAACCAACTACAAACAATTTCGTTGATGATGCGTATAATATTAATGTGGTATTGCATTGTTGTTGTTCCTGTTGATGTTGCATTTGTTGGCGGTTTTCTTGGTTTCACTTCTACTCCTCTCACTCTCTCAAACTCCCTTGAAGGCGGGCAAACGTGAATTATTTAACATTGGCACTTGGCTGCGAAAACGTTATAGCAGCTATTTCGATACCTACTATCAACCAGATGTAAGTTTTACATTACACTCTCATCTTCTGTAAAGAAGACAATTTATTAACTTATTAATATTAAATAATTACTTTTATCTTAATAGATGGTACATGCCCAGGCTACTGGTGTGACACGCACCCACATGTCCCTGCAAACGGTGCTGGCTAGCATGTTTCCACCCAAAAATACTGCCATGGAATGGAACTCTAAGTATAATTGGCAGCCAATTCCTGTATTCTCGCAGCCTTTAAATGAAGATACAGTAGGTTTTATTATTGTTAATAAACTCAACCCCATAAGAGGGAGAGAAAGCATAATAATTTATTTTACTTTAATTTTTAAAGCTTTTATTGGTACGCACCACTTGTCCCCGTTACTTTGAAGCTCTACACGAAACTTTAGACTCAGCGGCTGTTAAGGAAGAGATCAAACCATTTGAGTATATGTATTCAGAGTTGTCCGAATTGACTGGCATGAACTTTACAGAACCAGAGGATATACAGTCGCTGTATTTAACACTGTTGGCAGAGGTAAAAAGAAAACAATCGAAAGATAAAAAAAAACTTTACTTTGGAGCCAGAGTGAAGCATTATAGCCTATAGAATGTGCAATTTTCTATATAAAATTGTTCACTACAGAGCCTTAGTGAGACTTTTCTATAGAAAATTGTTCACTCCACAGCTAGATTGAGAATTTTCTATAGAAAATTGTTCATTCTACAGCCACAGTGGGAATTTTCTGAAGAAAATTTTTCACTCTACAGCTAGATTGAGAATTTTCTATTGAAATTTGGTCACTATACAGAGTGAGAATCTTCCATGGTAAATTGTTCACTCTACAGTCAGAGTGAGAATTTTCAATAGAAAATTGTTCACTCTACAGTCGAGTGGGAATTTTCAATAGAAAATTGTTCTCTCTTGAGCCACTCTTCAAGTTCTGTTCTAGTTCTGTTCTAGTTCTGTTCTAGTTCTGTTCTAGTTCTGTTCTAGTTCTGTTCTAGTTCTGTTCTAGTTCTGTTCTAGTTCTGTTCTAGTTCTGTTCTAGTTCTGTTCTAGTTCTGTTCTAGTTCTGTTCTAGTTCTGTTCTAGTTCTGTTCTAGTTCTGTTCTAGTTCTGTTCTAGTTCTGTTCTAGTTCTGTTCTAGTTCTGTTCTAGTTCTGTTCTAGTTCTGTTCTAGTTCTGTTCTAGTTCTGTTCTAGTTCTGTTCTAGTTCTGTTCTAGTTCTGTTCTAGTTCTGTTCTAGTTCTGTTCTAGTTCTGTTCTAGTTCTGTTCTAGTTCTGTTCTAGTTCTGTTCTAGTTCTGTTCTAGTTCTGTTCTAGTTCTGTTCTAGTTCTGTTCTAGTTCTGTTCTAGTTCTGTTCTAGTTCTGTTCTAGTTCTGTTCTAGTTCTGTTCTAGTTCTGTTCTAGTTCTGTTCTAGTTCTGTTCTAGTTCTGTTCTAGTTCTGTTCTAGTTCTGTTCTAGTTCTGTTCTAGTTCTGTTCTAGTTCTGTTCTAGTTCTGTTCTAGTTCTGTTCTAGTTCTGTTCTAGTTCTGTTCTAGTTCTGTTCTAGTTCTGTTCTAGTTCTGTTCTAGTTCTGTTCTAGTTCTGTTCTAGTTCTGTTCTAGTTCTGTTCTAGTTCTGTTCTAGTTCTGTTCTAGTTCTGTTCTAGTTCTGTTCTAGTTCTGTTCTAGTTCTGTTCTAGTTCTGTTCTAGTTCTGTTCTAGTTCTGTTCTAGTTCTGTTCTAGTTCTGTTCTAGTTCTGTTCTAGTTCTGTTCTAGTTCTGTTCTAGTTCTGTTCTAGTTCTGTTCTAGTTCTGTTCTAGTTCTGTTCTAGTTCTGTTCTAGTTCTGTTCTAGTTCTGTTCTAGTTCTGTTCTAGTTCTGTTCTAGTTCTGTTCTAGTTCTGTTCTAGTTCTGTTCTAGTTCTGTTCTAGTTCTGTTCTAGTTCTGTTCTAGTTCTGTTCTAGTTCTAGTTCTGTTCTAGTTCTGTTCTAGTTCTGTTCTAGTTCTGTTCTAGTTCTGTTCTAGTTCTATTCTTGTTCTGGGGAAAATTTTCATATTTTGCATTTTTTAGCAAGAATTTGGCCTTCAATTACCTTCCTGGACTAAGGGCTATTATCCCGAGAAAATGCAATTTTTGGCGGAACAAAGCTATTTGTACAATGTTTGGACTCCTGAGATGCAAAAAATAAAGGCTGGACCTTTTCTCACAAAAATGTTTAACGAAATGAAAGACAAAGCCAACAATAACCTAAAGCCAAAGTCTAGAAAGTTGTACATCTATACGGGACATGATTCCACTATAGTGAACATAATGGCGGCTTTAAAAATCTGGAAGAGACAATTGCCACGTTATTCGGCAATGACCATATTTGAATTGCATAAAAGTAAGGAAACCGGGGAACATTATGTGGAGGTGAGTATTTAATTTTAATATTAATTATAAAATGATTACAAATTAATGATTTGTTTTACTTAAGATCTACTTCAGAAACAATCCCAAGGACCAGGTTGAAAAACTGACTGTTCCCGGCTGTGAATTTCAATGTCCCTTGGAGAAACTTATTAAGTTGAGTGAGGAGGTGTTGATTGATAGTATGCAAGATGCAAATCGCTGTGCAGCCAGAAATGAAGCCTTTACAGAGCCTCCTTTAAGAGGACCTTAAGCTTTTGAATCTCATGTCTCAGGAAATAGTTTAAGTTTTTTCAGATTGCTGTTCTGATTTAAGTAGTTAAAAGTTGTACAGTTTTTATATTTTTGAAAATTTTTTAAATGAATTTTGGAGTTTTTTTTTAGAAATTTAAGTTTTAATTTAAGTGTAAATATGTTATAAATAAAAAAAGTGAGGCCTAATATTGAATTACATATTAAATGAAATGGAATTAAATTAGAAAATAATAAGTGGCTTAAAAGTTGCTTTAATGGCTGGTAAGTTATTATGATTCTTCTATGTTCCAATAAATGAACTTCCTTTCGTAGAGAATTCTACATAGAAACGAGACCTCCGTGATACAACAAAATACAGTGACTAACATGTGTTTTATTGTTGCTAGAGTTAGGTTTTTGACAACAGACTTAGAATTTGACAGTTGTGTTTTGCCTCTATGTAACCCCAGCTTCCTTTTTTCTTTGTTAGCTTCATTTAAAGTATTCATTCATCTTTTTTATTACATTTCAATGCCAAAATTTCTTATTATTTTGACACTTTTTCTTTCAATGTTGGTTTTTATGACAACAAAAAAGTAACGTTAAAAAACAGCCTTCTTTGAAAACTAATAATATGGTTAGTTGTGTGGAAAAATAAAAGAACAATTGAACCAAAAATATGTCTATATTTTCACTTAAGACGTGACTGTCTCATGCTCACATGTTTTGCGCTGAAAAGGATCAGATTCATCCTTAAGGAATTTTTGTCATTCCTCCTAAACTTTATTTGTTTTTTCTTTATTTTTTTGGCTGTAAAATGTGATATGATTGTAATAGTTTGTTCGGAATATAAAATTTATAGAAAAAAATACATATTTGTGTTTGCCAAAGCAATTGTTGTTAAATTTTTTTGTAACAAGCACATCCGGTACTTTTGGTATAGAACACATATACAGACAGTCATATAAAAAAGCGGAAGTTGTTGTCTATTTTGTGTAAATATGAAAGTGTATTTGTTCTATACAAGTGTCAAGTATCGAGATATTAATAAAACAAATATTGTTTAAATATAAAATACTTATGATAGAGAAATACTAGTTTCATTTTGTAGACAAAAAACATTTGACTAAGGGTTAATATGGGTTAAAGATATCTTGATTTTATTATAGTCGCGAGTATATAGTATAATTTGGACTGCATGGGCCCACCAGTCACGCGGTCAGGGTCCCCAAATTAGGACACCTCGGTATGTTAAATTTGTAAAACGATCGTATTTTTATACCCTCCACCACCATAAGTTGTGAATGAGGGTATATATAAGTTTGTCATTCCGTGAGAAATATTCATCTGAGACCCAACAAGTTCTAAGTCGATTGAGCCATGTCCGTCTGTCTGTCTGTGTAAAACACGCTCACGTCCAAAATAGGCAAACAAAATTGGTAGACTTGCAAAAAAAATGTTTATTGTTCTCCTAAGCAGTTTGGTATTGAAAATCAGCAAAATCGGTTCAGTGCAACCAGAGTTATGAACCAAAATGTGAGACAACCTAAAAAAAAAACTTGATAATTTTAACATAGTTTTCCTTATTTGTGCAAACATATTGCAGATAATACCATAAAATTGCACACACGTTATTTTTATGTTAAACGGACTAACTCTGGCGAAAATTATAAGAATCGGTCCATGATTTCTCCTAGCCCCCATACAAATTTCTTCCCGAAATATGGTTATTAGGTCTGTAAATGCCTACAAAATTGCAGTATCCACACAAAATTCAGCAGAAATAATTTTCGTGCTTAAAAAAATTACAACCCCAAATTTTTTGTGGATCGGCCCATATTTGACCGTAGCCCTCATATAAAGTTCATTTCCGAAAATCTTTTAAATAAGCATAAATGTCTTATAAATGTTGCTATTAAGTTGAAATTCGTCATAAATAGTCCCCATATATACCAAAATCGCTGTACCTAATTCTATGAAGATCGGCCTATAATTGGTTATAGCTCCCATATAAGGACCACTTCCGAAAAACACAATAATCTACATAAATATCTAAAAAATATCAATATCAAAAAAAAATTTCACACAGATCCGTAATTTATATTTAGAAATCATATTACAGGATTTTGTGAATATCGGACCATATTTTACCATAGCTCCCATATAAGGTCCACTTCCGAAAATCAGTTAAGTACTCATAAATCTCTTATAAATACCTTTATCGTGCTAAAATTCGACAGAAATAAAACTCATATATATAGATATCACTGTACCAAATTTTATGCAGATTGGCCGATAATTGGTCATAGGGGAGCTATAAGGCCCATTTCCGAAAAAGATATTAACCTTAATAAATATTTAAAACATATCGATATCAAAATGAAATTACGCACAGATCAGTAATTTGTATCCAGTATTCATACTTCTGCAATTTGTGAATATCGGTCCATATTTAACCATAGCTACCATATAAGGTCCACTCCCGAAAATCACTAAAATCCTCATAAATTTCTTACAAATATAGTTATCAGGTTGAAATTCGAAACAAATTTATTTAAATTTTATGATGATAGGCCCATAATTGGTTATAGCCTCCATATAAGAACCACTTCAGGAAAACACATGAACCTGCACAAATATCCAAAAAAAATCTATACTGAACCAAAATTTTACACCGATCAGTAATTTGTATCCACGAATCGTACTACAAGATTTTTTAAATATTGGTCCATAATTCGCTCCCATATAAGGTCCACTCTTGTTAATAGCGTTGTTTATATGAAATTCTACAAACATGGCCCTCAAATACTTAGGACCATAATAGGTCATAGCATCCATATATTAAACCAAAATAGTACACAGATCAGTAATTTGTATTCAAAAATCATAATAATGAATTTTGTGAATATTGGTCAATAATTGCCATAGCTCTCATATAAATACATAAAAATCACGTTAAAATAAAATATTTTATGACAATCGAATCGTAATAGGTCGTAGCTCCCACATAAGTCCCACAACCAAATATTCTGAAATTTGTCTAAATATATTTGTATACCCTTTTTTATACTCTGTTTCTTCACTTGAGTTTAACAGGGAAAAATGTTGATAGAAACGTATTAACTAATTATTAAGTAAATAAATAGTTAAATTTCATACGTTGTAATAGGAATTTCAGTTATAAATTGCTGAATTAGATACAATTTTTTGTACATTTGAAATAAAATATGTTCTGCGTAAACTAGTCTTTCTAACAATTGTTATATTATTTCAGTTGTTATACCATCATATTTAGGTGGAGGGTATTTAAGATTCGGCACAGCCGAATATAGTACTCTTACTTGTTTTGTTTCGTATCCGATTTCAAAGATTTTTATATTTTTGGAACGCGATCAGCTAGGTCTTGAAAAATTCATAACAGTAAGGAAATAGAGCTCATTGTCCAAAAAATGGCCAAATAATTGGTTTTTCTCGAATTCTCGATTTCAAAATTTAAATCGAAGGTACGGAAAACTATAAGAGATATTTTCATAAATTTTTCACATTATTATTCCCTATTATATTCTTAATAAATCCCAATGAGATGATCAAAAAATTCTGAAATTCGTTTAACAAAATTTTTAAAAATTTGAAAATGGAGTTTTGAAACTGCCGTTAAAATATTTTTATTTTTTTGGTCATACCTGCGAATATGTTAACGATATCCTACGAAGACAAAAACTCATACACAAGTAAATATGGATATATTCTAAGTAAAAATGAGCTTTTAGTTTAATATTTATCGAAATATATTAACTTTGTTCCTACATTTCTTGTTCTAGTGGCCTGAGACACATTAATGGCCTGGCGATTTTTTAATAACTTTAACATTTTGTAATTAGAACGACAATTACGTACACATTTCGATACTTTTAAATTAAATTGCAAAAGTAATTATTTAATGGCAAAATTTTTACAAAAACTGAAAAAAATGCATTTTTCCCCTTGTAAATGCACCTCAAAATTAAATCGCTAAGTCGGCACGGATTGCCCTTCTTAGAACAAGCTAACATTTTTTTTTGGTAGTATTTTATGTCATTACGAAAGGTTTCAGGGGGTACCGTCTCAACATTTCAAAAAATTTAATTCTAAGGGACACTCTAATGTCTAGAGGAAATTTAACATCTCGCATAGAATTTACGAAACAAGCAGAATCGATACTAAAGCCCAATATCCATGGCGCTATAGTAATGCCCTGTATTTGGTGAGAACAAAAGGGTCCTATCAATTATGAGCTGCTGGTATCACTGGGAACCTGTATCGAATGCAACTGATTCGTTTAAATTGTGCATTGTTCGAAAAATGTCCAGAATTAGCGGCCAGACCTGAAACCGTAATATTCCATCATCGCAACGCACAGTGCGGCAGAATCAAAATAAATGTGGAAATAAATCTGTATATAGGCATTTAAAAATTCTTTCATATTTCAGAGTAATACCAATTATGGATCCAAAAATAAATGATTTTCCATTAAAAAACAAATAAGAAAGTATGTTTTAAAAATGTGTGTTTTGAAAGTGATTTTCTATACCCTACACCACCATAGTGGGTGTCGATTAAACGATGTCCGTCAGTCCGTCCGTCCGTCCGTCTGGTTGGCTGGCTGGCTGTCCATGTAAACCTTGTGCGCAGAGTACAGGTCGCAATTTTGAAGATATTTCGATCAAATTTGGTACATATTACTTTTTCGGCCCAAGGACGAAGCCTATTGAAACTGGCTGAAATCGGTCCATTATTTCACCTAGCCCCCATACAAATGTCCCCTCGAAATTGGACTTTATCGGTCATAAAAGTTTAATTTATATATGTATCTCCACAAATTTCGCTCCAAATAAGTTTTATATATACAAAATGCATGTCACCAAATTTTGTTACGATCGGTCCATAATTAGTCATAGCTCCCATATAGACCCGCTTCCGAAAATCACTTTAACGTGCATAAATCGCTTAAAAATGTTGGTATACACACAAAATTCAACATAGTTAACTTTAATATAGACATAAATAACACGACCTAATTTTATGGTGATCGGTCCATAATTGGTCATAGCTCCCATATAAGGCCCACTTCCAAAAATCACTCAAAAATATAAATTATTGATATTTTAAAAGAAAAATATTTTTACTCATTTACTTGGTGTAGGGTATTATATGGTCGGGCTTGACCGACCATACTTTCTTACTTGTTTTTTCTTCTATCTTTGTATAAATTGATTTTAACAACAAAAAATATTGAATAAAAAGTAGTTTTTCTTTAAATGTATTGCTTTTTGCTCTTCCATAAGGAACTTGTGGGCACCCCTGATTTATATTTTTGAGTGATTTTCGGAAATGGCCTTATATGGGTGCTATGATCAATTATGGACCGAGCACCATGAAATTAGGCCGTGTGATTTATGTCTATATGAAAGTTAACTATGTTGAATTTTGTGTGTATACCAACATTTTTAAGCGATTTATGCACGTTAAAGTGATTTTCGGAAGCGGGTCTATATGGGAGCTATGACTAATTATGGACCGATCGTAACAAAATTTGGTGGCATGAATTTTGTATATATAAAACTTATTTGGAGTGGAATTTGTGGAGATACATATATAAATTAAACGGATAAAGTTCAATTTCGGAAGGAAATTTGTATGGGGGCTAGGTGAAATAGTGGACCGATTTCAGCCAGTTTCAATAGGCTTGGTCCTTGGACCGAAAAAATAATATGTAACAAATATGATCGAAATATCTTCAAAATTGCGACCTGTACTCTGCGCACAAGGTTTACATGGAAAGCCAGCCAGCCGACCAGACGGACGGATATCGTTTAATCGACTCAGAAAGTGATTCTAAGTCGATCGGTATACTTTAAGGTGGGTGTTAGACAAATATTTTTGGTCATTACAAACATCTGCATAAACGCATTATTCCGTCCCCACTATGGTGGTGTAGGGTATAAATAGTAGATAGTAGGGTATTCATTCGACTAATGATCGTTCGATTAATCGAATAATTTCTTACGAATAATTATTCGAACAATTTAAAAATGGCCATTTTCGAATAACGAATAATTCGAAATTTTTTTTTAAGAATATTCGAATACAACGAATAAATGGTCATATATATTTAAATTTATTAAATTGCTTAAAATTTTTCATAATTTCAAATTTAAATAAGTAATAATGACTCACAATAATTGTATTGTTTCTGAAATTCGACAAATAACTAAAGACAAAGGGACTTTCGATCACTGTAGATGAGTGTTCCGATAGGTCGTTCTATAAATATTTAAATATTACTGCAAGAAGTTACAATTCTAAAACAAATCTTTCAAAATTTTAAAAGAATCGCAATTAATTGTGTAATTCCCCAAGACCACTTTATTAAGCAAAGATTCGGCATTGATAGAGCTTGATGTATAATACAATTTGTTATAAATAATTTAGAAATAGTGAATAATTAATTTACTAAAGAATTAGTTACTCAATTTAAAACCCGAATTAATGAACGACATAAAAACGTATATATTGTATTTGAATTCAGGATCATTTCCAACTAGCTCAAATTTTTTAAAGCATAGCTCCAAAACTGAAACTAAAATGTTTGCCAATTTGTTTGTCAATTGTTTTGTAGATTGTTCGGGAGTTAATCTGATCAGAATATATCTGTTGAAAATTTAATGATGGACTTTGTTTTCAAATGCTCTTTAACATTATCAATACTTGAGTTGTTAACTTTAACGTTTTTTTTTTTGTTTTTCTTTAACAATAAAATATTAAAAAACCGACATCAAAACTTCATTCTTTACTTTTTTAAACAAATTTAAATTATTTGAATAATTCGATTAATTTTAAACGTATGATCGAATTATTCGAACAAGTTAAAATCTCTTATTCGAACAAGAGAAAAATCGAATAATTCGAATACCCTAGTAGATAGTACGTAGTACGTTTTTTGTAGGCGAAAAGGTGACTAAACTTTTTTTTATTAAAAAAAAAACTTTCTCTAAGAACATATAACAATTTTATGTTTTTCTGTAAGGTATCTTTACGGAGAACATTTTGGTATGAAAAAACATGTGCTTTTTTTAATATATCGCCCTAAGCCGTTCGGAATTTGACCTATTTTTTTTTATAAAAATTTCGAATTTGGGCCACCTATTCTAAAATCGCAAAGCTGGGATCAGAAAACGCTAAGCAGCCATGGAAACCTTGATGTGTTCCCTACTTATACCCAAAGTATTTCTGGGATTTTTGCTCCATTTTGAAGGAATTGCGGGATTCTCTTTCACCTTTCGACAAATTTTTTTACACATTGTTATTTAGAGTGACAAATTAAAAAAACGTTGAAAATTTTATTGAGGTTTGTTAATAAATAAAGATTTTATTACATATTTAACATTGATTGATATTGATTTTCGAAAACTAAAATTTGTATTAGAATTTTAATAGGATTGCAAATATTAGAAACAATTTGATCCACATTTAATCCGAACTAATTTTGAATAGCCTTCACCATTATTAGCAAGGAATATTGATTCATACATCAATATATCGGGAATTCTTCCGGCTCGTTTGATATTTAAAATCAACAAAATCGGCCCAGAAATGAGATATAAGGAAAAAACCAGGACAACCTCGATTTTAGGACTATTTTTGATCCTTATCTGGATTACTAAGTCATTAATATAGACAATATGGATGTCTAATGATACATGTTTTAAATTGCATTGCAATGATGTATAAAAGGCTATAATAGCTTGGACTTGAAATGGGTCAAAATCGAAATTTTTTTCATAAATTTTTTTTTTTTAAATTTAAAAAAAAATTTAAAAAAAAAAGAAATTAAAAATTAATTCCAAAAAAAAAATTAATTTTGTTTACATAAAAACTTTATTTTAAAACATAATTTGGTGAAGGGTATATAAGATTTGGCAAAGCCGAATATAGCTCTTACTTGTTTTGTTTAGATAAGTTAATTTGTGGTCTTAAGGTAGGGTCACACATGGCAAATATTTGCTCAAAAAAGCGTAACCATTTTTTTTTAGAACAAATCTGTTTGACGTGTTTACTCTTACAAATGTTTTTTAAGATCAAACAGCATCAAATAAAACAAAACTAAATTTTTTTGTTTTGAATCATACTAAATAAAATATGTTTTTGAAATAAATAAATGAATTCAAATGTATTTTATTTAGTGGTTACGTCTTTTTCGTCAAATATTTGTCATGTGTGACCCTACCTTTACAAAAAAATTCAAGTCAATATCTCAATTAGATTCAAAAATATACCACTTTAAAACTCCGTCCTTCAAAAATATTGCACTGTTTCAAATAAAAAAAAAAAATTATAATTTTTCTTAATATTTTATTCAGCAACAAGTCAATGGGTCTGACATTTTATACTTAAATATGAAAAAATTTTAAAAAATTACTCATCTTTAGGTCATACCCCCAATAAAAACAGAAAATTGTTGACTCTACAGCAGTGTTGCCAGGAGCTGGCGAAAAAAGAAGCTATATTGGCTTCAAAAAAAGGCCAGAAAAAGCTAAACCGCTTTAGAAAAAAAGCCAAAGAAAAGCTAAAATATTATAAATTAAGAATTTTGGTTTATATTTATTTTTAAATAAAAAATTAGAAAATATGTTCATAAAATTCATCTGCTTTACTTAAAGGAAGTACTAAAAAGTTAAATACTAGATTAACCATGTCAGAAAATGGACATTGTTGGTTCTATATTTGTCCATTTGTAGTTTAATATATTCTGCCCCTGAGCCTTAAGCTTCGTAATTTTATTAGCAATTTAATTTTTCACTATCAATATGACATAATATATTTTTGGTTTTACTACTTTATTATCAACGGGAAAAAAATTGATTTTGCGTAGTGTTTTCATATGGTAATCTTTGTCGCAATTGCTCAATTAGTTTAATTTGTCGTATTATTTTTGTCATAATCTTCACTAATTAAAACGTTCTTTATTTTATCTCTCATTCATCAAACTAGTATGAAAAATGTGTCAAAAACATTAAACAATTTTCAATTGGCGACGATAATGGATCAAATTCCTTGAATTTTAAATCAGAAAACTTTTTATTTACTTTTTGTACTTTGTGCAATACTGGTTTTAAAAAAAGATGGTATGCCAAATTATAATTAGTGTATTAATTACTTAAAAGTTTGGCTTTTTAGAATTGCTGGTTTGACGAAATTAAAACAAAATGGGTTTTAACTCGAAGCATAGATCCACAAGACGTTTAACGGCTATTGATCGCCATCGAGTATCACAAGCCTTCAAGAGTTTGTGGGGCTCTTGTCCATTATATAATGATGAATATAATGTGTAATAACAATTTTGTCTTGAAAGAGAATTTGCTAGACATTTAAGCTTTCAGATATAAAATACTCTATTTCATTTTGAACCACTTGATATTGGCAATTGTTATTTGTTCTTTTAATACTGCACAATTCTTGAGTATGTTGAAAAGCTAAATGAAAATCAGTAATGAATTAAAATGAAAATGGTTCACAAATATAAATTTAGCCTTTTTATTTACTCTTTAGTCTCGAAATTTTTAGCCTTTTTTAATTTCAAAAAAGGCTATTTTGAAATTAAGAAAAGGCTAGAAAAAAGCCACGAAGCTAAAACCAAAATTTCGAGGCTAAAGAGTAAATAAAAAGGCTAAATTTAGCCTCAAAAAGGCTAAACTGGCAACACTGCTCTACAGCCCTATTAAATTGTCTCTAGAAAATTGTTGTCTCTAGAGCCAGTGTGAACATTTTCTTTAGAAAATTGTTGGCTCCAGCGCCACAGTAAAAATTTTATGTAGAAAATTGTCCATTCTAGAGCCTGAGTTAAAATTTTCTGTAGAAAATTGTGCACTATAAAGCTTCAGTGTCAATTTTCTATAGAAAATTATTGGTTCTAGAGCCACAGTGAGAAATTTCTATAGAAAATTGTTGGCTCTAGAGCCAGAGGGGAAAATGTAGCTTTATACCGTTTCATTCACTGCTTCTGACTTACTTATCACTCAATCCTCGTATGCTGCTTTCTATCCAGGTGTTTTTTTACTTTATTAGTTGATTTACTTTCTAAAACCCACCTGATTAGTGGTCACATTACAGTAAATTTATGAACTAATTTAAAGTCACACTCAAATTTGTGGGCAAAAAGGCAATATGCTTAATACATTTTTTTTAAACGATGAGTCAAAATTCAATGTTATATTTCTTTTATTTTGGTGTATACTTTTAGGGAGATGTTTTCTTTTTCTAAATATAAGTTTATGTATAAAAGTATCTATGTAAAATTATAAATATATTTGTATTTGTATATATTTTTTTTTTAACTTTCATGCCACAAGTTGACATTTTTCGCATTGCGGTTTACCATAAACCACATATACATTTATAAGCAGCGTTTGGTTATATGTATGAGTGAACACACACACACACACACACACACACATGCATTTAACAAATACATTTACAGGACCGGGAAAAAACTTTTGGTTAAACAAAAACAACAACAAAATAATATTCTATATAGAAAAAAATATATAATTCCAAATAATTTTTTATACAATTTTATTTTTTGACTTGTGCAAAAAAAAGAAATGAGCCGGAATACAAAATAAAATATAAACATGATTTCGTGTTTATTTTTTAATATATGACCCCATGGTGAGCGTGTGTTCATGTGAGTGTATTTGAATGTAAAAGAATAGTTTTTGTGTGTGTGGAGCGTATTTTTATTTATATGTGAGCATTCATACATATTTTTATTGCTCACTTTTTGTATCTTTTTGTTTTTTATGCTTTGTAGGATGGTACCCTACATAGGTACGGCTCTAGAGGCAGTAATTGTGGTTCTAGAGATACCCAATTTCAATAGAAAATTGTCAATCTTGCACTAGGGATCTAATGACATACATTTTCTGTAGACAACTTTCACTATGGCTCTAGTGCAAAATTTTCAATTCCGGTGTCAAACCGGAAAGCATCGTAGGATATGGGCTGCAAAGAAATTGGATGACCCCTCTAGCTCTGAGGACAAAATGGAGACCCAATCTCTCTCCAGTATGGTTGGAGACCTATTCTGTAATCTGGGAGAAGAGGATGACGTCCTCCTCTTCTACAATCCAGATCATGGTGCAGGTGACCCAAGTGAACCTTCACCACTCTAAAGCAGCGTCTGCTTCCCTGCTCCACCACATTGCTCAGCATGGGGAGGAGATTGCGTTGGTACAGGAGCCATGGACTTGCAAAGGCGAAATACGTGGACTCAACGCACAGGAAAAATAAGATCTTGAATTTTGGCTATCAACCATCTTAATATTTTCATCCTGACTATATCAATGAATATACGGTAGCTGCTGTTTGGGAGTCAGACGCAGTTAAGATCTGACTGCTCTCAAGCTATATGGTGCACGACCAGGTTGAACCTCCAGATAACAACCTGATATCAAACATGTGCTAAAACCAGTCCTGAAATCCAGTGATTATCGGAGCTGAAGCAAATGTTCACCTACAATTTGGGATAGCTCAGATGTCAACACACGAAGTGAGTACATATTAGACTTCATATTATACTTTAATCTTGAAGTTGTTCAGAACCTACTTTCGTCATAGCAAATTAGGAACTAGAAGGCTTCAGACCACTGGTAACTGACATTTTCAGTAGAATTAGACTCTGATAAGGGAATACCTTTTCTACAAAGGAGGAAAACCAAATGGCATAATCATAAATGGATTTTATATGAATTACTTCCCTCACCCTTATGATAGGTCTCACTAAGGATATTGAAAGCGCTGTGGAAAAACTCGCACTCTCTCTTAGTGATGCTTACAAGTACTCCCACTGTTCGCAGAGAAAATGTAAGACCTCCGCTGTGGTCTTTAGATATAGCGAACTTTAGGCGTAGTTGTCGTAAAATCATGTGTGTACGTGGACACGGAGACATAGACTTCCTACGCCGGATTCCGTTATCTAGTTGCAAGGGCGGACAATATATCTTCTTGGCCTGTTCACGCTCACAATTAACAATGTAGTGGCGGTGTAACCAGAAATACATCAAAGCCTTTATTAGGAATAGCAGTTGGCTACTCAAGCTAGACACGGGAACCTCCTTGGAGTGACATAGTATCCGTCAAATGACTTGTGCATACTATTATCCTCTTCTGACCTCCTTCCCCTTTATTTCTTCTACTCCTTTATTTGATCTGACTTTCCCCTTCTCTTCCCCTTCACTATCTGGCTCGCTTTTTATTTATATTTTCAGGTAACACAAAGGGGCCTACTGTGAGCAGCTCTCTTTCCTGTCTCTACCATGCGGCTGCCTATTAACCTAACTTAGAGACACAAATTTTCTATAGAAAATAACTGTTAAAAAGTAAAAAATATAAAAATTTTAAAAAAATTATGTCACAAAAAATTAAATTGTAATAAAATTTTTTATACCCTTCACCTTCGTGAGAAGGGTATGTATAAGTTTGTCATTCCGTTTGTAATTTCCACAATATAATTTTCCGACCCTATAAAGTATATATGTATTCTGGATCCTTATAGATAGCGGAGTCGATTAAGCCATGTCCATCCGTATGTCTGTCTGTTTCCGAATCCCCCAAATAACTTACATACACGATTGATACATCAATATGTCCGGAATTCTTCCGGCTTGTAAGAAAATCGAGAAAATCGGACCACAAATGGCTGAGATATAAGGAAAAAACAGGTCAACCTCGATTTTTGACCTATATCTGGATTAATGCTTAGTTTCAGCTCTGTCACTGTCTTTATGCTTTCATTCTGGGCATTATTTGCATAAACTTTACGGGCCATGTATCCCCACAAGTTCTCCAATGGGTTTAAGTCCGGACTACAAGCCGGCCAGTCCAACAGATGAATGCTATGTTCATTAAACCAAGATTTCGATTGCCTAGAAACATGGATTGCAGCATTATCATATTGGAATATGCAATCTTCATCCATTTTTTCATCCATAATTGAGAGAAGAGCATCTTCCAACAGTTCGTTATAAATCGCACTATTCATTTTTGTCGGAACAAAACATATTTTCGACTTGCCAACTGCAGAAAACGCTAACCGAAATTACGTTTTGACATCCGAACATCGTTTGATCTCAAATCGTGCCAATAGCATGAGTATGAGTCAGGACCGTCTAAATTTAATTTTTTTCGTCAGAGCAAATTACTTTTTTCCACTCATCTGTCCATTTTAGCCGATGTTATTTATGGTGCTTTTTTAGCATTGGTTTACATTTCGGTTTTTTCCATTTTATGTTTTCATCGTTTCGCATAATATGTGCAACGTGTTTGGAAGTCACTGGAAGATTCACTTTATTCTTTATTTGTGTGGAATTCAGTTTGTTGCGTGTTTCTTCTTGTTTTATTAGATTAAGTTGTCTTCTTGTTAGTTTTGTTTTTCCCTTTGTAGGTTTGCGGACTCCATAATTATGATCTTTCTTCAAGAAATTTCGCACCACACTTTCCGAACGATCGATTTTACGTCCAATTTCTCTATTGGAACATCTTTGGTCAGAGTGATCGGACAAAAAAGTTACCGGGCATCTTTAAAAGTGATGAAATTTATTGATTAAAATAGAAAAAGTAGCATGTTACTATTAGAAACGTACCTTTGCTTGAAAAAAAAAACTAAAATTGATAATATTTTATTTTTGGTAAGTTTTTTAAAAATAAATTTCATGTCTGCGTTTATACGAATCTTCCACTTAAAATAGCACCAATAACATTTGATCACATAATTAAGGCAAACAGCAAGAATAAGAAAAACAAGTAAGAGTGCTATATTCGGCTATGCCGAATCTTATATACCCTTCACCAAATTATAATTCCAAATTTTAAATATTTTTAGGTAAACAAAATTAAATTTTTTTCCAGTTGTTTTTTTAATTTTTTGGAAAAAAAATTTTTTCGATTGTTATTTTAAATTTTTTTTTTTTTAAATTAAAAATTTTTTTTTTTTAAATTTTAAAATTTTTATTTTTTGTTTTTTAAATTTTTTCGGTTTAAAATTTTTTTTTCCGATTTTGACCCATTGTAGGTCCAATTTACTATGGTCTTATATACGTCGTTGCTAATGTCTTTGAAATATCTATCATTAGATATCCTTATTGTCTATATTAATGTCTTAGTAATCCAGATATAGGTCAAAAATAGGTCAAAAATCGAGGTTGTCTTGGTTTTTTCCTCATATCTCAGCCATTTGTGGACCGATTTTGCTGATTTTAAATAGCAAAAGTCTCGAAAGCATGTCTGACAGTATTATTGAAGATTTGGATCCCGAAGATATATGGGGTCTTCAGAAAATTGATTTCAACAGACAGACGGACATGGCTTAATCGACTCCGCTATATATAAGGATCCAGAATATATATACTTTATAGGGTCGGAAATGAAAAATGTAGAAATTACAAACGGAATGACAAACTTATATATACCCTTCTCACGAAGGTGAAGGGTATAAAAACTTGTTTACTTTCAAAAAGTACCGTTAAGTTGTCTCTCATTAAAAAAGTTAAATTTTGTTTTGGATGAGAACAACAAAGATATAACAAAAATACATAAAAAAATTAAGTCTTTTTTATTCAAAAGATCAATACATGTTGATAGCATTTGAAAATGATTTCGAGTATATGGCCACGCATTATGGACGTCCAAATTTGGACTAGCTTTACTGGCCGTATGTCACTAATAAAATAACATGTACAAAGTTGGCCTCCAAGGCATCAATTGTGACTGGTTTATCACCTTAAGCCAGTGATTTAACGTGGCTCCTTTGGAAATAATCGAGTGTTGTCAAAACGCACGACCTTGGTGGCCAATTACCTGATCCATTTCCAGAAATTTTGATTTCAATAAATCGATGGTTGCTGTATGGCACGTAGCGCCATCCTGTTGAAACCACATCTTGACCGGATCAATGTCATCCATATTTTCAAACAAAAACAAGTAAGAAAGTATTGTCGGTCAAGTCCGACCATATGATACCCTACACCAAACTAATTATGGACCAATCGCAATAAAATTAGGCGGCATGACTTCTGTCTATATGAAACCTATTTGTGTTGAATTTTATTAAAATACCAATATTTTTAAGATATCTACACTCATTAAAATGATTTTTGGAAGAGGGCATTATATGGGAGCTATGACTAGTTATTTACCGATCGTTATAAAATTTAGTGACATGACTTTTGTATATATATAAATTATTTGTGCAGAGTTTTATTAGGATACCAATATTTTTAAGAGATTTATGCTAGTTAAAGTGATTTTCGGAAATGGGCCTATATGGTAGCTATGACTAATTGTGGACCGATCATCACAAAATTTGGTGAGCCGAGTTTGACTTATATAAAACTTATTTTTGCAGAATTTGGTTTGGATATCTATATAACTAAGGTATTTATGAGAGCTTAACTATTTTCAGATAGGGCAATCGTATGGGGGCTAGGAGAAATAATGGACGGATTCTTACTAAATTCAATAGGCTTCGTCCTTGGGGTAATAGAAGAGCTTGTACCAAATTGTATCGAATTATATTTCAAATTGCGACCTGTAGTTTGATTACAAGGTTTACATGATTTGTCATTGTACCGTTTATACCTGATGTGTTATTAATTTTTTTTCGCAGGTACTATATTTTAGCCAAATTTGAATTTCAGTGGAGTAAAAGTGCTTAGGGTCAAAAGGGGTTAAACAAATTTTACACCCAGGAGAAAGTCCAAAGTATCCTCCTTAAGCCTATATATACTTGTTGACCTGTTTTGACCTGTGTGTTGAACACTTTTTTCATTTGAATGAAATTACTCCCAAATTTTTGTTCTATTTTTATTATACCCTACACCACCATAGTGGGGAGGGTATTATGCGTTTGTGCAGATGTTTGTAACGCCCAAAAATATTAGTCTAACACCCACCTTAAAGTATACCGATCGAGTTAGAATCACTTTCTGAGTCGATTAAGCGATGTCCGTCCGTCCGTCTGGTCGGCTGGCTGGCTGGCTGGCTGGCTGTCCATGTAAACCTTGTGCGCAGAGTACAGGTCGCAATTTTGAAGATATTTCGATCAAATTTGGTACATATTATTTTTTCGGCCCAAGCCTATTGAAACTGGCTGAAATCGGTCCATTATTTCACCTAGCCCCCATACAAATGTCCTCCCGAAATTGGACTTCATCGTTCATAAATGTTTAATTTATATATGTATCTACACAAATGCCACTCCAAATAAGTTTTATATACACAAAATTCATGTCACCAAATTTTGTTACGATCGGTCCATAATTAGTCATAGACCCGCTTCCGAAAATCACTTTAACGTGCATAAATCGCTTAAAAATTTTGGTAAACACACAAAATTCAACATAGTTAACTTTAATATACACATAAATCACACTACCGAATTTCATGGTGATCGGTCCATAATTGGTCATAGCCCCCATATAAGGCCCACTTCCAAAAATCACTCAAAAATATAAATTATTGAAATTTTAAAAGAAAAATTTTTTTTGCTCTTTTACTTAGTGTAGGGTATTATATGGTCGGGCTTGACCGACCATACTTTCTTACTTGTTTTATTTGTTCATATGACTGGCGCAAAGTACAAGTCGCAATTTTGAAGATATTGCGATAAAATTTGGTACATAAATTTTTTTCGGCCCGAGGACGAAGTCTATTGAAAATTACTGAAATCGTTCCATTATTTGACCTAGCACCCATACAAATGTTCTCCCGAAGCTATACTTTATCGGTCGTAAATTGTTAATTTATAAATGTATCTACACAAATTTTGCTCCAAATAGGTTTTATATAAACTGAATTAATGTCACCTAATTTTATGATGATCGGTCCATTATTAGTTATAGCTCCCAAATAAGACCCGCTTCCGAAAATCACTTTAACGAGCATAAATCTCTTAAAAATGTTGGTATACTATAAACACAAAATTCAATAGAAATAACTTCCATATAGACATAAATTACACGACCTAATTTCATGGCGATAGGTCCATAATTAGTCATAGCTCCCATATAAGACCCGCTTCCGAAAATCATTCACGAAAATAAATTATAGTGTAGTTTATTATATAGTCGAGCTTGGCCGAACATACTTCCTTACTTGTTTTTATCTGCTGATAACTTTTTTAATAAGTATAGCTGATTCAAAAAACAAAAAATTTGCATTTTCATACTAAATGCTATAAAAAATTAAAAGTTCAACTTTAACCTTAAATTGCGTAAAAACTGCTGAACCGATTTTAATGAAATTGAAAAATTCTAAAATATCTTTATCGGTTAAAAAGTTACAGAGTTTTGGCCGATGAAAAACGAAAATGAGCCACTGTGGGGCGGACATCGCTAAATAGACTCAAAAAATAATACTGATCAGATTGGTATACTTTAAGGTTTGTGTTGGGACAATATTTAGGCATGTTACAAATATCAGCACTAACCCAATATACCCTCCCCATGGTGGTGTAGGGTATAGATATATTGATCTTGGTGCAGTAACGATCTCCATTGACCGTAACGCGAGCTCCGGCCTCATTTTTTATGAAATAAGATGTCACCAGCGTGTAAACCGCACCAAACGGTGCATTTTTCTGGATGTAATGGATTCTATAGGATTTGTTGTGGATTGATCTCACACCATATGCGGCATTTTTGTTCATTCAGTCGTCTGTAAGTTGCGCGATTTTCAAAGTAAATTTGGCCCTTTCGTAAGTGCTATAGGACTTAAAAAATGCACTTTATTTATTGTAGTGCTTTTACAATTCGACCTTTGTCTTGTGTAGTGGCTTAATTGCATGCCTTTTGCTGCTGCCTTTATTTTTTTTTTTTTTATAAAATTTTAACATTAAAATTGTTGAACTATTTTGTATTTTAAACTTTAAACATTTTCTGTGTGTTTGAGTGTGTGATTGCAGTTTTGTAGTCATTTGTTTTATGTTGTTGTTGACTGTGTGTTTTTTTTGCAGGCAAAAATGCCGGCCACTTCATATTCGTGTTTATGATTGTCAGACAAATGTTGCATTTCAGCTAATTTTTTTCATTTTAAAACTCATTGTTCTTGTTGTAGTATGTAGTGAATGTACTTGTTGTTGGGCTGTTTGTTCAACTCATTTCGAAGTGATTTACGGAGTTTCTGTACGATTGTGGTAGTAAATTAAAGCAATTTAGTGGATTGTTGTGTTTTTTTTTTGCGTTTCAATCTTTTTGTTGGGGTGATTTAAAAAAAATTCGAATAAATGTTGAAAATTTTATTGTGAGGAAAGTTTAAATTACTAAGAATTTAATAAAGCATAGAGGTGGTTGAACCCAGGCAGGTAAAATATTTTGGTTTTATATAAATTATTCAAGTTTTATTAAAATTTTTGTTTTTGGGGTAATATGTAAAAATTTTGTTGTATTTATAGTTGTTCCAAGTTCTTGTAATATCGCACGCAAATATTACTTATCTTGAGAGCAATTTCTTCTTTTTTTTAATGAAAGTATGTGTGGAATGGCGCTAAGAAAAAACACACACCCCATGAATGTGTAACAGCAGAGGGACTGTAAAGGGATGCAACATTGAGCGTAATGAATGTTTTTCGGCGAAAAGAAAAAATGGAGAAAAGTGACTTAATGCTTTTACAAGGATGTCAGGTAACATTTACACTCATGGAAATAAGATAGTAAATGAAAAATTTAAATCTAAAGAAATCTTAAAAACAGAGAAGAAGGTATGTACATTGGCCAAGTGGATAGATAAAATTTAAAAAATTTTTCAATTGTTGACATTGTGTAAACAATGTATATTTCGGTGTAAACAATAGAAAACTTGAGAATATTTCAAAATTATTTAATTTTCAGAAGAATTTTCATTAAATTGAAGCTAAATTTATATTGTTGACATTTTGTAAATAATGTAAATTTCTGGGTAAACAATATAAAATCAAAAGAATTATTAAAAATTCCGGGTTTTAAACAATAACTTTTGAATCAACAGACAATTTAACAAAAACTGCAATTGTAGACATGGTGTAAACAATGTAATTTTCTGAGTAAACAATAAAAAATTAAATAAGTTTGAAATTTCTTATCTTTTAAATGTTACTAAAGAATTAGCATTAAATTTAGCAAAAATTTTAATTGTTTACATTGGGTAAATAATGTAAATTTTTGTGTAAATAATATGAAATCAGAAAAATTATTAAGAGACTTCATATGAATCTACAAAAATTTCAATTGTTGACATTGTGTAAATAAGGTAAATTTGTGTGTAAACAATTAAATATCAAAGAAATTATTAAAATTTATGGATTCTAAAAAGCTGCTTCGAAATCTATAGAAAATTTAACGAAACTTAACATTGTTGACATGGTGTAAACAATGTAAATTTCTGTGTATACAATACAAAATTGCAGAAATTTTCAAAATTTCTTTCTTTTAAAATGTTTAAGGAATTAACATTAAATTTAACGAAAATTTCAATTGTTGACATTGTGTAAATAATGTAAATTTCTGTGTAAACAATATAAAATATAGGAAATTATTAAATTTTTTGGATTTAAGAAAGATACTATAAATTCTACATAAAATTCCACAAAAATTACCATTGTTGACATAGCGTAAACAATGTATTTTTCTGTGTAAACAATAAAAAATTGAAGAATTTTTAATAATTTCTTAATTTTGAAATGTTAGGAATTAACATTAAATTTAGCAAAAATTTCCATTGTTGACATTGTGTAAATAACGTAAATTTGTGTGTTAACAATATGAAAGTAAAGAAATTATTTAAATCTTAGGATTTTTCATAGATATTTTCTACAAAAATTTTAATTGTTGACATTGTGTAAATAAGGTAAATTTTTGTGTAAACAATTTAAATTCAAAGAAATTATTAAGATTTATGGATTTTAAAAAGCTACATCAAATCTAAATTAAATTTAACGAAACCCACAAATAATGACATGGTGTAAACAATGTAATTTTCTGAGCAAACAATACAAAATTGAAGAATTTTTAAAAATTTCTTTCTTTTGAAAAGTTATTAAGGAATTAACATAAAATTTAACGAAAATTTCAATTGTTGACATTGTGTAAATAATGTAAATTTCTGTGTAAACAATATGAAATCAGAAAAGTTATTACAAATTTTGGATTTCTAAAAGATATTATAGAGACTTCATATGAATCTACAAAAATTTCAATTGTTGACATTGTGTAAATAAGGTAAATTTGTGTGTAAACAATTAAATATAAAAGAAATTATTAAAATTTATGGATTCTAAAAAGCTACTTTAAAATCTACAGAAAATTTAACAAAACTTAACATTGTTGACATGGTGTAAGCAATGTAAATTTCTGTGTATACAATACAAAATCGCAGAAATTTTAGAAATTTATTTCTTTTAAAATGTTACTAAGGAATTAACATAAAATTTAACGAAAATTTCAATTGTTGACATTGTGTAAATAATGTAATTTTCTGTGTAAACAAATGAAATATAGGAAATTATTAAAATTTTTGGATTTTAGAAATATAGGCTAAAATTTAACAAATGGTGTAAACAATGTAATTTTCTGTGTAAACAATAAAAAATTTAAGGATTTTTAATCATTTCTTAATTTTGAAATGTTGTTAAGGAATTAACATTAAATTTAGCAAAAATTTTAATTGTTTACATTGGGTAAATAATGTAAATTTCTGTGTAAACAATATAAAATATAGGAAATTATTAATTTTTTTGGATTTTAGAAAGATACTATTAAATCTACATAAAATTTAACAAAACCTACCATTGTTGACATGGTGTAAACAATGTAATTTTCTGTGTAAAAAATACAAAATTGAAGAATTTTTAAAAATTTCTTAATTTTGAAATGTTATTAAGGAATTAACATTAAATTTAGCAAAAATTTTAATTGTTTACATTGGGTAAATAATGTAAATTATTTTGTAAACAATATGAAAGTAAAGAAATTATTTAAATCTTTAAATTTTTAATAGATATTATAAAATCTACAAAAATTTCAATTATTGACATTGTTGAAATAAGGTAAATTTTTGTGTAAATATTTTAATATCAAAGAAATTATTAACATTTATGGATTTTAAAAAGAAACCTAAAAATCAACATTAAATTTAACAAAACCTACAGTTAATGACTTCGTGTAAACAATGTAAATTTCTGTGTAAACAATATGAAATCGCAGAAATTTAAAAAATTTCTTTCTTTTGAAATGTTATTAAGGAATTAATATTAAATTTAACGAAAATTTCAATTGTTGACATTGAGTAAATAATGCAAATTTTTATGTAAACAATATGAAACCAAACAAATTTAAATATTTTTGGATTTCTAAAAGAATCTACATAAAACTATACAAAAATATCAATTGTTGACATTTTGTAAATTTGTGTGTAAACAATATGAAAATAAGGAAATTATTAAAAATTATGGATTTTAAAAAGGTGCTTAAAAATCTACATAAAATTTAACAAAACTTACGACTAAAAATGGTGTAAACAATGCAATTTTCTGTGTAAACAATATAAAATCGCAAAAATTTTCCAAATTTCTTACTTTTTAAATCTTACTAAAGAATTAGCATTAAATTTGGGGAAAATTTCAATTGTTGACATTGTGTAAATAATGTAAATTTGTGTGTAAACAATATGAAACTAAAAAAATATGGATAATTTTGGAAAAATAAAATTATGCAAAATATCGGTTGTTGACATTTTGTAATTAATGCAAATTTCTGTGTCAAAAATATGAAATCAAAAAGATTTTAATTTGTAAAAAAATATTCATAAAATTCTACAAAAATTTTAATTGTCGACATTGTGTAAACAATGTAAATTTATGTGTAAACAATATTAAATCAAAGAAATTCATAAAATTTCTGGATTTTAAAATGATACTATAAAATCTTTATCACATTTAATAAATCCAAACATTAATGAGATGATGTAACAATGTAATTCTCTGTGTAAACAATATTAAATCTAATGAATTTTGAAATTATGTTGCTTTTAAAATTTCGAAAATTTCCTCGAGTGTTCATTACCCAGATGATGATACACATAAATAAACAAAATATGAATTTATGTATGCAAAAATGAAAACAACAACAACATCAATGTAATATGTTGAAAAAAAACTACATAACACATGCAACATAAAATTCTTTTTTAAATATATGCGACGTTAATAATAAGATGAGCCAACTAAAAGAAGTGTTCAACACGCAGCTCTGAAGCAAGCCAGCAGGCAAAAAAATTTGGTGAAGGGAATGTCAGATTTTGTTAATTAAAAAATATTACCACAACAACATGGAAAATGTTAAATGAATGTGATTTCAGACTTGTTTTCATTTTTTTTTTTTTGGGAAATTTATGAGTTTTTAAAAATGTGAAATAAAATATAAGAAAATATCAAACCACTAATGTGAAAATTTTAATAAGACTTAATATTATAAAGGAAAATTTACCAAAATATTTATTATTACTGTTGTGATGTGTTAAGAAACAAATTTTCAGTTTCAATTTTAACTTTATTTTTATTATGTTTTTCAGTTGTTTTGAACTGATTTTGTTTAAATACAAATATCACAACATATGTTGCAATTGTTAACCAATTTGCAACTCTTTATAAAGTTTGCCATTCATTTGAAAGTTGCTGTTAACAATTTGGTCGTGTTTTTGGAAGTTTAATAACCTCTAGTTTTGGGTGTGTGGATTTTAATAGTTGTTGTTGTGTAGTTCTATTTGAAATATAAAAAATGTCCTTATAATTTATTTTATTCGAACAAGTAAGCATGTTGTAATCGGCTTCATAAATACCCTGCAATTAAAACTAGACTTATATCAACATTGATGTCCAATCACATTCCCATACCCATTCCTTTATATACACAACAGTGTAAGAAATACAACAACAATCAAATCTACAACAACATGTTATCTTATCCAACTCATACACATAGGACAATAACATTATCAAGCACTAACAACAATGTTGTAAACAAGTGTTGTGATATTCATCAATTCCGAGGTTGTCTTATATTTCGGTCCATAACATTTTTCCTACTAAACGGATTTAGCTAATTTTTAATACCAGACTTACTACAATACTGATTATCATTATGGATAAATTTCTTTAATTTTGGTTAGATAGTTTGGATGTGAGACTGATTTACACACACATATTAATGAAAATAGTTGAAAACAGCAAAAATTTCCTATAACTCGATAATAAAACCTACTTTTTGGGGTCTTAGATATATATTTCTACAAATTTTGGAAGAAAAAACCTATAAAGGGCTATAAAATTTCATTAATTTGACAAAAAGTTAAAGAATCAAAATTTGTTTAAATATATTTCTCAAGCTTTAGGAACTAGCTCTATAGTTAGAGCTCTGTAAATTACATATCAAAGCAAAACTATCTCGTTCTTATAAATATCTATATTACCCCCCTGTAGCAATTACTATTTAAAAAAGAAAGCAGTAAAAAAACAACTTTTTCTATTCTGACCTCTAGCACAGTGACTAAACAAAAGGCCTTTTTACACTTTGAAATTTCAACAAAGACCAAATGCCAGCACCAACTACAGCTAGAACTATAACAACAAAACAAAACGGAAACAGCAACACCAACAACTACAGCTCACAAAAAACTTGTCCTTATAGTTTTTCCCCAACCAAAAAACGGGCTTTAAAAAACTCATGTAAACGACATCACTTTAATGTTACAGGATCAAGGAGAAATGCAAAAAAACGAAAACTAAAAGCAAAACAACCAACACCAACCGAGTAAAATGACAAAGGCAAACAGAGAGTTTAACACGCGTTGTGCTGGCAAAGTGGTGGGCGCCACTCTGACATGCAAACACTCACAAAAAAAAACTTTTCATTTTGAAAAGGCCTACGAGAAATTTTTGTACAAAAAAAAAAATAAAACCCCAAGAAAATTACAAATTTTTCTTAACAAATCAGCAAACAATATGTTTTTACAAAAGAGTGGTTTGGTATGTGTCAAATCTAAAGAAAAAGGAAAAAAAAATGGAATAACAAGAAAGAGAAAACCAAAGTGTTTTGTTATAATTACAGCCATGGGTTTGCTTGACAATGTCACTACAAATGAGTCTATTGTATGTACAATATTTAAAGCACTGCTGTGGCGGTCAGATAAGCCTTAAAATCAGTTTGTCAAGTTGGTAAGGAGTTTTAAATAAGGTTGAATATTAAGATTTCAATTTGAGTACAAAATTATATATGGGTTATGAGAAGATAAAAAATTCAAAATTTTTTGGATTTCATATTGTTTACACAGAAATTTACATTATTTTTACATGTTAACAATTTAAATTTTTTGTAAAATTTGATGTTAATTCTTTAGCAACATTTGAAAAGTAATGAATTTTGGAAATATCTTCGATTTTGTAATGTTTACACAGAAAGTTAGATTGTTTACACCATGTCAACAATTGTATGTTTTGTTAACTTTTAAGTAGATTTTATAGAATCTTTCTAAAATCGAAAATTGTTAATAATTTCTTTAATTTTATATTGTTTACACAGAAATTTACATAATTAGAGTGAACATTTCAGTGCAGAATATTTTATAGAAAATTTTCACTCTAGCCTTTAGAGTGCAGAATTTTCTATAGAAAATTTTGTTCTAGTTCTGTTCTAGTTCTGTTCTAGTTCTGTTCTAGTTCTGTTCTAGTTCTGTTCTAGTTCTGTTCTAGTTCTGTTCTAGTTCTGTTCTAGTTCTGTTCTAGTTCTGTTCTAGTTCTGTTCTAGTTCTGTTCTAGTTCTGTTCTAGTTCTGTTCTAGTTCTGTTCTAGTTCTGTTCTAGTTCTGTTCTAGTTCTGTTCTAGTTCTGTTCTAGTTCTGTTCTAGTTCTGTTCTAGTTCTGTTCTAGTTCTGTTCTAGTTCTGTTCTAGTTCTGTTCTAGTTCTGTTCTAGTTCTGTTCTAGTTCTGTTCTAGTTCTGTTCTAGTTCTGTTCTAGTTCTGTTCTAGTTCTGTTCTAGTTCTGTTCTAGTTCTGTTCTAGTTCTGTTCTAGTTCTGTTCTAGTTCTGTTCTAGTTCTGTTCTAGTTCTGTTCTAGTTCTGTTCTAGTTCTGTTCTAGTTCTGTTCTAGTTCTGTTCTAGTTCTGTTCTAGTTCTGTTCTAGTTCTGTTCTAGTTCTGTTCTAGTTCTGTTCTAGTTCTGTTCTAGTTCTGTTCTAGTTCTGTTCTAGTTCTGTTCTAGTTCTGTTCTAGTTCTGTTCTAGTTCTGTTCTAGTTCTGTTCTAGTTCTGTTCTAGTTCTGTTCTAGTTCTGTTCTAGTTCTGTTCTAGTTCTGTTCTAGTTCTGTTCTAGTTCTGTTCTAGTTCTGTTCTAGTTCTGTTCTAGTTCTGTTCTAGTTCTGTTCTAGTTCTGTTCTAGTTCTGTTCTAGTTCTGTTCTAGTTCTGTTCTAGTTCTGTTCTAGTTCTGTTCTAGTTCTGTTCTAGTTCTGTTCTAGTTCTGTTCTAGTTCTGTTCTAGTTCTGTTCTAGTTCTGTTCTAGTTCTGTTCTAGTTCTGTTCTAGTTCTGTTCTAGTTCTGTTCTAGTTCTGTTCTAGTTCTGTTCTAGTTCTGTTCTAGTTCTGTTCTAGTTCTGTTCTAGTTCTGTTCTAGTTCTGTTCTAGTTCTGTTCTAGTTCTGTTCTAGTTCTGTTCTAGTTCTGTTCTAGTTCTGTTCTAGTTCTGTTCTAGTTCTGTTCTAGTTCTGTTCTAGTTCTGTTCTAGTTCTGTTCTAGTTCTGTTCTAGTTCTGTTCTAGTTCTGTTCTAGTTCTGTTCTAGTTCTGTTCTAGTTCTGTTCTAGTTCTGTTCTAGTTCTGTTCTAGTTCTGTTCTAGTTCTGTTCTAGTTCTGTTCTAGTTCTGTTCTAGTTCTGTTCTAGTTCTGTTCTAGTTCTGTTCTAGTTCTGTTCTAGTTCTGTTCTAGTTCTGTTCTAGTTCTGTTCTAGTTCTGTTCTAGTTCTGTTCTAGTTCTGTTCTAGTTCTGTTCTAGTTCTGTTCTAGTTCTGTTCTAGTTCTGTTCTAGTTCTGTTCTAGTTCTGTTCTAGTTCTGTTCTAGTTCTGTTCTAGTTCTGTTCTAGTTCTGTTCTGTTCTAGTTCTGTTCTAGTTCTGTTCTAGTTCTGTTCTAGTTCTGTTCTAGTTCTGTTCTAGTTCTGTTCTAGTTCTGTTCTAGTTCTGTTCTAGTTCTGTTCTAGTTCTGTTCTAGTTCTGTTCTAGTTCTGTTCTAGTTCTGTTCTAGTTCTGTTCTAGTTCTGTTCTAGTTCTGTTCTAGTTTTGTTCTAGTTCTATTCTAGTTCTGTTCTAGTTCTGTTCTAATAATTTTCTATTTGAATTTTTATTAAATTACTATAAACTTACATAGATCAACTATATGCCATTGGCTATTTATACATATTTAAAGAATTGGCTTATTATTTTCATCTTCAAGCTCATCAACATAATCATTTATATCATCAACCGCATTGTTTGTTCCATAAAATAGTTGTTGCTTTATGGAAAAACTCTATGCGAGGGAATGGTAAAAAAAAACTATAAAAACTATAAAAACGACCAACCGGAAATCAATGTCTGGCTAAAAACGAAGACAAAAAGAATGTCAGTAGTTGGTAATAACTAAGTATCCTGTTTATATTATTATTTCCAAGTTATTTATGTATGTCCTTGTACTCGGGTTTTGACATGTGTTAGTGTTGTTTTTAAAATGTCTATTGCCTGATTTATATCTGTGAGTAAGTATGATTTTGTGTTTAGCTAATAAAACTAATGGTCAAGTGTAGATTTAGTTGCATGTTTTCTGCAAGTTTTTGTGTAAAGAGTGGAATTGCATAAAATTATGTTTATGGTTATCCTGTTTTTGGTTTTAAGGATATTTTTTTGTGCTTTTTTTAGACTAGAGCATAAATTGAAAATAAATATGATATAGATTTTTATAGTGATGTAAGGAGAAGTGGGGTTTATTCAAATCTAGATTAAGTTACACAAATTTAATTATTTTTCTTTAATTTCTTTTCAAACTGAAAAAAATAGACTGCCTTTAGCGTATACACTATAACCTGAGCTCTTTCATTATTACAATAAGGTATCAATATTACTTAAAATTGAAAAGTCTAAAGCTAATTTTTATACAACATACCCTCCCTCCTACTATGTTGCCAATACAAAACAAATTTCCAATTTGTTATAAAACGTAAAGAAATTGTTCTGTTATACAAATTTGAAATTGTATACCAGGACTTATTTTTACATTAAATTTATTCTTTTTTATTTTGCTTTGCTTATTTACTGATGTTGCAATCTGGGTGTAGAGAGGAGCAGTTCTAATGGCAGATTGAATGAATGAATGACTGAATCAAAATCACAAAATAAATGGGCAAATAAGTTGACCATAACAGGTTGACAGGTCCTTTTCTATTACTTTTGGTTTTCTTTTTTTTTTAGTTTTCTTATATATTTTTACTCTAGTTACTTGCTTTCTTTGCTTGTTAGGGAGATGTAAAACTAGCTATAAAAAAAAATAAATATAAAAATTGTAAGAAACTGTTTAAGGGTTTTTCCACAACCAGGATGTCTTTGTTAGTGTAAGAGTGTGTTGACTTACATTTATTTTATTATAAAGGACTAGGAAATAAGAATGCATAACAGTAGCTGGGCAAAGACCGCACTGAAAGTAGTAGTTTTAGTAGTAAAGGCAGTAGCATTGGGTAATATGTAGTAAGTAGTAGCTGTGTTGTAGAGCTAGTGGCTTTATTAAGTTGTTTTGTAATTTCCTTTATTTTTTGTTTCTTTATGTTTAAGGATATTTTAGTTTATTTGTATTTTAGTTGTTGTTTTATTTTATATAGTTTTATATCATTTCATTAGTTTTTATGCTCTACACCAGCATTACATTTATAACTATTCGTTTGAGACTTCAATATTCTCTCAATTTAAAATACGCTCCCATCTTAAATATGTAGGGGGAAACTAAAAAGATTTTCTTGAAATATTTAGCTGTGTCCTAGGAAAATCATCCAAATCTGTTTAGAATAAAAAAAGTTATGAAACTATGAAATTTTTATTTTAGGCAAAAGTGACAATGATAGAAAATTCTGGGGTTTAAAGCAAGAGTTAAATTTCTTAATAGAAAATTGTATAATCTAGAGCAGGACAGTAAAATTTTACACTCAAGAGCAAATTAGAATTTTTATATTGGGTGTATGACTTAAAAGTATACACCCAATATAAAAAAAACAATAGATGGCGTTTCTTTTGAATGCGGTTTTTGTTTTTAATAACTTATATGTCATTTGAAGGGTACATGTCTCTCAATTATACTCACATAGTTATTGAAAATATCGAAATTTGTACCAACGAATCGTCATATGCGGGAAGTTGTGCTTTACTTCTTTTATTTGAAAAAAGTGATTTTGACACGGAAGACAAAGATCGACCAGGGCAAATAAAAAAGTTTGAAGACCAAGAATTGGTGTTATTACTCCATGAAGATTGTGGTCAAACTCAACAAGCACTTGCTAAATCATTAGGAGCTACACGAGCAGCAATTTAAAAATGTTTGCGAGCAGCAGGATTCATACAACAGAAGGGAAATTGGGTACCATACGAATTGAAGCCAAGAGACGTTAAAACACGAATAAGCATGTCCGAAATGCTGCTTGAAAGCTATAAAAGAGAACTATTTTTGCACCGAATCATTATTTGCGATGAAAAATTAATCCATTACGATAAGTCGAGGCTTAAGTGATTGTATGTGAAGCACGCCTATTATCCGAATCGACACTAAAACCAATTATACATGGCGCTAAGGTAATTCCCTGTATTTGGTGGGAGCAAAAGGAAATCTGAACAGACCAAGAGAGCAGATATGCGGCCAGACATGCAACCGTAATATTCCATCATGACAACGCTAGGCGACATGTTGCAATACCTGTTAAAAAGTATTTAGAATGAAGTGGTTTTGAGGTTTCGTCCCACCCGCCTTATAGTTCAGACCTTACGCCGCACAGTGGTATGAGAATAAAAAAAGAGGGAAATAAATCTGTAACTTCTAAACCCTTACGCCGATTTTAATGAAATTTCACACGCGCAAAGAGGAGTAGTCGAGTAGTCGAGGAGTCGAGGAGTAGTCGAGTTTAAGTTTTGAATTTGGACCTCATGGACCTACCAGGAGAGGGACCAGGGGTTCCCAAAGTAGGACACCTCGGGTATGTTCAATTTTTAAAATGATCCTATTTCTTCGTTTGTGTTCCGATTTAAAAAAAATTACACATACAGAATCTCCTCGTCGTGCACTACATAACACCTCGTCGTAGCTATCAATTATCTCTTATAGCTTAGGAGATATTCGCATTTGAAAATTTAATTTTCAAGATTTTTACCCACCTTACACCAGTTTTTTGGTGACCGCGGTTCCAAATATTCTCCGTTTTTATCCATTTTTCTTTTATAGGATTAAGAATTGTTTAAATATTATGACTGAGTCCAAAGTTAAATGCATTTAAATATAAAAAATTAAAAAAGGCAATTTTTCGCAATTTTTTTGGAAAAAAAGTACTTTTATTCTTTTTAAGTTATCTAAAAATTTTCTAAGAGGATGTATAATCAATTTGTACTTTTTGAAAAGCTAACTTTACGCCAAATACGTTAAATGAAAAAAAATTTATAATTTTTGATACCGACGGTACCCGGTCCATTCAAAAAATGCCTCTTTTTTATGTAAAATTCAAATTTAGAGCAATTTAGATCAAAATATAGTAACCTATTTTAGATGGCCCAATAAGATCTTAATTATTTTGTAAAGGGTTCCGATAACCCCACCCCTATTATGGATATTACAGCCAAAAAACGAAAAAATCCCATTTTTGGGATTTTTCAAGATTTTTTTTGGGAATTGCGGGATACTTGATTACAAATTTCAAAATTTGTTTTTATTTTTCCATTTTAAATAGCAAAATCTACATAACTGTGAAATTCTATTAAAAAATATTCATAAATAAAAATTTTATTTCAATTTGAAAAATTTGAAAAATTTGTATCTATGCAAAATTCAATAAAAAGCATTTTTTGTCATATTTTTCAAAAAAGTATTCCATGAATTTTTTAATTGTCAAAAGTTATATATATTTTTGAAAAGTAGACAAAGTCCTCTATCCATTGATATATAACATGTCTACCTTATGTTTTTTACGTGTCAAATAAATTAGGGAAAACTTAACAACTCGCTGAGAATTTATCTAGCACTGTTATTTACATTCATAAAAATGTTATTATGTAGCCAACATGCTTTTTTATGAATTTCTATGTTAGGTAAATTCTCAGCGAGTTGTTTAGTTTTCCCTAGTTTATTTGACACGTAAAAAACCTCTTTGCGCATGTGAAATTTCATTCAAATCGGCGTAAGGGTTTAGAAGTTACAGATTTATTTCCCTCTTTTTTTATTCTCATACCACTGTGCGCCGTCCTACTACTATTTGTTTTAATCGATGCAGAACGCTCTCTTTGGGATACGCTTCATTTTTGAACTGAGGTTTCGATATTGGCTTGATTCGTTTTTGGCCTCAAACGATGAGCAGTTATTTTGGCTCGGAATCCATATGTTGCCAGAATGATGGGAAAAAATCATAGCTTACAATCTCCAATACTTTGAATAAATTTATTTTGTACAAATGTTTTAAAACTAAAACTAAAAATTTGAAAAAAGACCAGCATTTTGAAGTCATACATCCAATATAATTGGTCATAACTATGGTAGGTGCCATGCCCACTAATACAATCTCGCCCATTTTCAGCTAAATTCCGTGAAGTGAGAAGCTATTAATTCGTATAAAGTTTAAATAATTTTACGATATTCGAAATTAGAGATACAATACCGCCCATTTTCCGCCAAACTATGTAAAAGGTGGCGCAGAAGTAATCCTCCTATCAGAATATGCTATAACTTTTGCGATTAGCCCCTAATGTCAGTTCTGTTTTGACATTTGTGTAGTAAACACATGCGAAATACACGTTAATAAACAATGTTACGCTACACTGCTCCAGAACGCGGAATTTTGCTGACTATTTATTTGACCAATAATCGGTCGGTGACTTTGGCACAACGTGAATTTCGTCGCAGATGAGATTTCCATCTTAGCGAGATTTACGCATCTGGGGCACTGAAAATCCACGTGTAACCCACGAAGAGCCATTACACCCGCTCAAAGTCACTGTATGGTGTGCTGTTTTCGCTGGAGGAGTCATCGGACCTTTTTTGTTCGAAGACGTCGCGGGCCAAACGGTTGCTGTGAATGGTGAGCGTTACAGAGAAATGATCAACGAGTTCTTTTTACTGCAACTTGATGAATTGGGATTGGAAAACATGTGGTTCCAACAGGACGGTGCAACGGCACACACTGCACGTGTCACAACCGATATGCTGAAGGATGCATTTCCCAGGCGCCAGCTAGATCGCCTGATATGACCGCTCCAGACTTCTTTTTGTGGGGCTTTTTGAAGTCGCGGGTTTATGTCAACAAGCCTCAGGCTATTGCAGCTCTTAAAGACAATATCCGTCAAGAATGTGAGGATCTATCGCCGGAAGTTTTGGCCAAAGTGATGGAAAATGCCATAAAAAGGCATTCATATTCTCGACTTGATGTAAAAAAAATTAAAAGACCAAATAAAAATAATCCACAAGAAAAATCAAAGTTTTTCATTTTTTTTTTAATTACAGCCAAAAAACATCGGAAGTTTACTTTTGCGCCACCTTGTACAATAATAATGGAGATATTCATGAAAAATTTTAACAATCCCTGTTCCGATCCGTCCCATTTTTGGGTAAACTTCATCCACTGATATGAAATTGATTCCTGTAAAGTTTAAAGACTCTCACAGTTATGGTTCTGCATATACTCGAAACTAACTAGTTACTTTGCATGGGTGATGCCACGCCCATTTTTCTAAATCCACTAATTTTAAGCCAAAAAGCGAACAATGGAACTAAAGCAAATTCCGCGAAGTTTTGGGGCTTACACAACTATAGATCACCAGATGGGAAGTGCCACGCCCACTTGAAATTTCAAAAGAAAACGTATCCTATTACTCCATCCAGGTATAAGTAGAAGAACATACAGTAAACATTTTAAAAGGATCAGTCATGTGGTCTAGACTTCTGACAATGCAAATTTCTGTGTATACAATACAAAATCTATGAATTTTTCAAAATGACTTACTTTTGAAATGTTGTCAAGGAATTAACATTAAATTTAACGAAATTTTCAATTGTCGACATTGTGTAAAAAATACTTAAAATGTATAACACAGTACAACACATCATTCTGGGACTCAATTCTGACAATTGCTCGTAAAAGTAGCCCTAAAAATAAGAACTTCTGCATCATTAGTTTTGTCAAGTTGGCTACATTACTAATTTAATGGTCATACGAATTTTAACACGGATATATCTCGTATACTGTACGGAATAACTTTTTTGTGTCTGAAGCAATGTTGTAGATATTGAATAGGAGAAAAAATAAGCGGAACATATCTACCCGAAAAAAGTGCATCCAGTGCCTTAAAAATCGCATTTAAAAATTCCAATTGTTTACAATTTTTTTCCCCATTTTTCACCATTTTACATGTGACGTATACGTTATATATTTATAAATAAAAAAATAATATTACGTATACGTCACATGTAAAATGGTGAAAAATTGTAAACAAATGAGATTTTTTGCGATTTTCAAGGCACTGCATGCTCTTTTTTCGGGTAGATATGTTCCGCTTATTATACCCTACACCACCATAGTGTGGAGGGTATTATGCGTTTGTGCAGATGTTTGTAACGCCCAAAAATATTAGTCTAACACCCACCTTAAAGTATACCGATCGACTTAGAATCACTTTCTGAGTCGATTAATATTTTTTCGGCCCAAGGACCAAGCCTATTGAAATTGGCTGAAATCGGTCCATTATTTCACCTAGCCCCCATACAAATCTCCTTCCTAAATTGGACTTTATCGGTCATAAATGTTTAATTTATATATGTATATCCACAAATTCCGCTCCAAATAAGTTTTATATATACAATATTCATGTCACTAAATTTTGTTACGATCGGTCCATAATTAGTCATAGCTCACATATAGACCCGCTTCCGAAAATCACTTTAACGTGCATAAATCGCTTAAAAATGTTGGTATACTCACAAAATTCACCATAAATAACTTTCATATAGACATAAATCACACTAGCTAATTTCATGGTGATCGGACCATAATTGGTCATAGCCCCCATATAAGGCCCACTTCCGAAAATCACTCAAAAATATAAATTATTGAAATTTTAAAAGAAAAATGTTTTTGTTCTTTTACTTAGTGTAGGGTATTATATGGTCGGGCTTGACCGACCATACTTTCTTGCTTGTTTTTTTTTTGATTCTATTTAAGTACCATATTGTCTAGTAAATAAGCTTTTTGCATGGCTGAACATATTAAAAAGATTCTGTATATTATTTTGTTTATGTTCTTGTCTTTCTTTCATGTTAGATAATATTGGTAACGTAAAGGAAATTTTTATTTTTTTACAAATTTAGTTATAGGTGAGTTTGTTTAAGTAGCTGGGATGAATAAATAATTTGTGAATATTGAGAACAATTTGAATAATTTTGAAGACAGTTTAAGTAAATATTTCCTCAAACATAAATTATTATTACAATCCATACTCTATATTTAGGAGCTTAAGGTTTCTTCAAAAGATGTCCAGTTATTTCTGTTTCGTGCTAGTAATCTTAATTTGCTAAAAACAGTTCGACTGGACATTGTTTGTGGTATTCCATGAAACTGCACACCTTGCGGGTTCCACACAAGAACAGCATGGGATGATACTCTCCATATAGGGCTCTCAGAATATGCCCAATCCAGCCTTAGTTTCTCTTTCTTATTTCAGTTCTCCATTGGTCTTCATTAGATATGATTCAAGGCCACTTTATATGAATCATACAGAATAACCATTATTTTTATATTTTCTATTAATAACTCAATAAAAGACCTTATGAACCCCCTGATTTTCTCAATTTTTTTTTTTCAAAATTCATTAAAATAAAATCAGTTAGTCAATAATAATGCTAAAATGTTAAAGTTAAAGTTTTAAAAAACATTTTAAAACATTATAACCATTTAATTACTTATCACTTACCTTTCAAAACAATAGCTCTGTAAACTAATCACAATCACAAATCTCTTTCTTTTTTTTAAAGCAGATTTCACTCTAAAAAAGAACAATTTGTATTGCAATTCATTTCCAGCTGTTTTTACATATATTTTTTATATATTTTTTGCATTTTCTATATATTTATTTAAATATGTAGTAATACTAAATACCAGTTGTATATTGTATGTATTTAAAAAATTTGTTGTTTCTCTTTGTAAACAACTTAAATAACAAGAAGGTCTCTTTTGTACATATACAACATTGAACATACAGCATACAGTATTATTTTTTTGCTAAAAAGTAAAGCAAAAAATATAAAAATATAAAAAAAGAACTTATATGCTTTTATGTGCATTTTATTCAATTGATTTTTGTTAAAAGCATTTGAAACTTGTTTGAGTGAATGTGTGTTTAAAATGTGCATTTAATAGTCCTTTTGTATGCATATACTTTTATAGTTTTGAAATGTTGGAATACATATATATATATATACAAGTCTATGTATGTAGATATGTATATTTGAAATTGTTTTGGAGTGTTGAATATAAAAGTGGATCTTAACTGAGCTGAGAGTTGTCTAAAAGCTTTATGAAGTTGTATATAACTAAAGTGAAGAGAGAGAGAGGGAGAGAAGAGATATAGTTGAATGATCTTTATAATATATTTTAAACATTTATGACCGATAAAGTCCAATTTCGGAAGGACATTTGTATGGGGGCTAGGTGAAATAATGGACCGATTTCAGCCAGTTTCAATGGACTTGGTCCTTGGACCGAAAAAATGATATATACCAAATTTGATCGAAATATCTTCAAAATTGCGACCTGTACTCTTAATCGACTCAGAAAGTGATTCGATCGGTATACTTTAAGGTGGGTGCTAGACTAATATTTTTGGGCGTTACAAACATCTGCACAAACGCATAATACTCTCCGCACTATGGTGGTGTAGGTTATAAAAAGTGCCGAAGAAGCACACAGATTTCTCACCACAGCTTATGGTGAATATGATTCATCGGTTTCAATGTGTGGTTTGTGCGGCTCAGAAGTGTTGATTTTGACACGGAAAACAAAGATCGCCCAGGCCAGCCAAAAAAATTTGAAGACAAATAATTGGAGGCATTACTCCATGAAGATTGTTTTCGAACTCAACAACAGCTTGCAAAATCATTGGGAGCTACTTAACCAGCAATTTAAAAACATTTGCGAGCAGCAGGATTCATCCAAAATGGATGCAAAATAACACGAAGCATAAGAGATCAAAATGATACCAAAGCCAAATATTCATGACACTAAAGTAGAGTTTCGTGTTCGGTTTTAATCGAAACCGAAACCGACAATTATTCGTCGGTTTTTATTTTTAATTTATTATCAGTAGAAAAATTAAAAATTTTGAAATGAAAAACAATGATTCATCCAAGTATTTTCTAACAATTAAAATTCAAATTACTGTTTATTTGACCCGGTACGCTTCGCTACCCCAATAAGAAGAAATAAATAGTGCTATTAAGTCTCCCTTTGTGAATTAATAATAATTCAGGATAACATGTCAATGCCTAATTTCATATTTCTGGGCACATTATTATTAAAAATGCAAAAGAAATGTACCACTAAAGTCACCTTTGGCGAATTCTAATTCATTCAGAATCATGTGTGTCTAAATTTAAAAAAAAAATTTAATATAATAAAAAGTACAATTAGAAGATAAAGTACTAATTATCCATAATTGAACCCCCGTCAAGTTTGAAATCAAAGTAATTTCAATATTATAGAAAATTCAAAAAGTACCATTTTGAAGAACGAAAAAGTACTTCTTAGTTTGGTTTAGTTCTCCTTTTCTTGATTATTTCTTAACTGAGAAGCAATAAGCTAACTAATTTAATATATTAAAAAAGTACCATTAAAAGAAAATGTCTAGTTTGAATTTTAAATTTGTTAGCTTTTCCTATACTATCAACAGATTTTGTTTCTATAACACTTGATATTTAATAAATTATCCCACCCTGTAATGGGTGGGAGAGAAAGGGTCCTATATATTTAGAACAAGTATGAGAGCTATATTCGGTTGTGCCAAATCTTATATACCCTTCACAAAATTATACTTTAAAATAAAAAATTTTAAATATTTTTAGATAAACAAAATTTAATTTTTTTTTTACAGTTGATTTTAATTTTTTAATTTAAAAAAAAAAAATTGATTTTTTTTTTAATATTTAGTGAAAAAAAATTTTTGGGAAAAAAAAAATTCGGATTAAAAAATATTTTTGTCGATTTTGACCCATTGTAAGTCTAACTTACTATGGTCATATATACGTTGCACAGGTCTTTGAAATATCTATCATTAGATATCCATATTGTCTATATTAATGATTTAGTAATCAAGATATAGGTCAAAAATAGTTCAAAAATCGAGGTTGTCCTGGTTTTTTCCTTATATCTCAGCCATTTGTGGACCGATTTTCAATAGCAATCGAGCCGGAAGAATTTCGGAGATATTGATGTATGTATCGTGTATGTAAGTTATTTGGGGGATTCGGAAAGTTGATTTCAACACAGAGACGGACATGGCTATATAAATTCCGCTATCTATAACGATCCAGAATATAAATACCTTGTGGGGTCGCAAATGAAAAATGTAGAAATTACAAACGGAATGACAAACTTATATATATTCTTACCAATCATGGTGAAGGGTATAAAAAAGTTTGGGGGATCAATAATCAATATGATCAGGAAGTTTTTGAATAATTCCTAATATGCAAGCATGCCCATAGGATATATAAATCCATGCATTGCAGGAGTTGAGCCTAAGGGCCTTGTTTAATGCCAGAATTCTGGCTATTGGATCTACTAGTAGCCAGTTAAGTAGAGTGAAGAGAGACTTCGTTGTGGTAGTACGCAATGGCCCTGTTATCAGTATACTTCTTAATACGCTTTCAAAGAGTATACGATTGGAGGCCCTATACATTGCCTTCCACCAGACATAGGCTTTATACAATAATATAAGTTTAGTAACCGTATCAACTAGACAGTTACGTTCCAGGGTCTAATACCCCATCTTGTGTCTCTGGCCCTTTTGAAGACATATATGTATAGCGGTCATGTTCTTAGATGCCCTTGCCTTACTGTTGGGTTTCCAGTATAATTTCCTTATAATGCCCAAGGAAATACCCAAGTGCTTTCCATTATCCAAAAACGACAGTTCGATTCTGCTCAGTAGGGATCTTAGTCTTCAATGAGAACAGTACAAGTTCGGTTTTGCTGGGATTTACACTCAATTCACTATCGATACTACATCGATTTAATATTTCAAGTGCCGTCTCCAGTTTTTGTTATATCGTGCCCAGATGAATCCCTGAAACTGCCACCGCTACATCCTATGCGTAGGCGACAGTATTGTAATTTAGGGAGTTGAGATAGGATACCCACCTAGGGAGTGCTTCTTTTGGCAGAGCTAGATATCGAAGTCGTTCCAATTCTAGAATGAATGATCCTATAATTCAGAAGGTAGCTAAAGAACCTAGAGCTTATGGTTTCATATTTCACATTATTAAAAGCTCATTCTATATCCAGAAAGTCAACGAGTGTATAATTGCGGAACTTGATAGATCTCTCGATATAACCTACTAGTGAGTAAACTGCAGTCTCAACTGATCTTCCCTTGGTATAGGCATGTTGAGAGGTAGATAGTAGTGCCTGATCAACCGACATTCGAATATGAGTGTCGATAATTCTCTCCAGGATTTTGAGCCTCCTTCAGGATAAACGTCACATTGCATTCTGTCCAACTTGGTATGGGTATGTAGGACCATGAGAGACAGGCTTGAAAGATTGCTATCAGCCATGGTATAACTAGCTCTGCGTTGTTTTGCAGGTCAGCCAGTATAATACCATCGGGATTTGTATGGATCATAGCTACGAATGTCGCAAAGTACCTTATCCTCGTTAATCTTAATTGAGGATGAAGTCCGATCATGCGGTTGAGATTCATATACAGTTTAATGGCAGGCTTCCCTGAAAATGAGTGTCTATGAGCACTTCTTGTGCTTTTGGATGTAGCCCTAAACGGTTGATGATTTATATAGAATCTTGCGCAAGTGGCTAGCCTCAAAGGAGCTTTCAATGCCCCTGCAAAAGTCCCTCCATGACTTCCGCTTTGCATTTCTGATCAGATTTTTTAATTTATTCAATGATGACTTATAGGTTGACCAGTTTCCTGATCTGTTAGTCTCTTTGAAAAGTCTGCGGCATCTCGTCTTGGAGTCCGTTATTTCTGGTGACCACCAGGTTGACCAGTCTCCTGAACGAATAGCCTCAGTGAAAAGTCTGCGGCATCTCGTCCTGGAGTCCACTATTTATGGTCGTCTATTGACTCTTCTTACAGAGGGAGCGCAAGTGTAGCTTCAGTTATGGAGTTTGTAAGTATGTTCACAGCTCTTACAATATCCTCAATACCATTTATCAAGGGGGGCTCAGATAGAATTCGTCGATGCTCATCCCATCTTGTCTTCCTCCTATTCAAAAAGGTTACAACCCCATCAGGTTTCCTTTCGATCGAAAATACTAATTAACCTCGAGCGTTTGTGTCTGAGCTTACCCAGACATGATTAGCATTGGCATCAGCCCATATGACAACAGGAGTCCGAGAGCGATTAGCAGCACGCATCATGTTCCTCACCAAGTTGTTGAGTGGTGTATCGGCCTGATCATGTGCCGTATAGCATGAGAGTAGCCAAATGTTGGATGTCCGTGACTCCCTTGCAGCGGTTGCAGTATCTTCATCGCTATAATCAGTTAAGATGAAGATATTAAGGTGGTTTTTTAGCCAGTATGGAGTATCTTATTGTACCTGTGCCTTTAATGTACACAAGTTTGTACCCTGTTGCGTTGAGTCCACAGGTTTCGCCATTCCTAATCCACGGCTCCCCGTTTTCTTCGATGTGGAGGATTACTGTAGCAGAAGCTGCTTTAGAGTGGTGAAGTTTCGCATGAATCACTTACACCATGGTCTGGGTCAGAGGCGACGGTCACGTCCACGTCTTCTGGATCAGAATCCAGAAAGGCCTCCTCGTCTTCCTTCCTCCCCTTTTTCTCCCCTTTTTCTGTAGAGGAAGCTGATTTAGAGTGATGAAAGTTCGCCTAAATCACCTACACCATGGTCGTGTTTAATAGACTATGATCCACGTCTTCTGGATCAGAATCCAGAAGAGACTCCTCGTCCTCCCTCCTCCCCGTTTTCTCCGATGTAGAGGATTACTGCAGCAGAAGCGGCTTTAGAGTGGTGAAAGTTCGCCAGAATCCCCTACACCATGGTCGGTGTCATAGACGACGGCCAAACCCACGTCTTCTGGATCAGAATCCAAAAGTGTCTCCTCGTCCTCTACTTCGCCCAGAGCACGGAATAGATCTCCAAACATACCGGAGCTTTTGCACCAGAAGTTTCGGGGTCGATTTTGTCGTCACCACAATAGATGCGCAGCCTAGTACTATCGAATCCGTAGTAAATTCGCCTTTGGTTCTACCGCAGTAATGCCAATGATTCTTTGTTCACCATACCTTAACGGATCATCACCCATTTTTTCTGGGAGATAGCTCAGTCTTCAACACTCCTATCGATAATTGTTCTTACCAGCGGATTGCGAGCAACCTCACTGTATGGCCTTCTTACCAAACGAGCATCTTCCTTTGGACGTTTAGTCCTCGGATGTTGAAGCTGCTCCTCCTTCGAACGTTGCCGTTTAGGAGCGACAGATGCGGTTTGGTCCGCTGCATCTGTACTGGTCAGCAAAACGGACCTTAGCCCAAACTAGAGCAGACAGTTCGTCGCTAGTAAGCACCTCGACCGTCTTGGAACCATGCCCTTGTACGAAGGCCAACCATGATGGTTCTTTGCGAGTGGGTGCAATCGTTGGTACTGTAGTGGCGGGTGAGGTTACGGTAGTTGTATTACCCAGTAATGTGTTACTAATTTCTGTATTTTTTTGCTGGGTCTATTCCCCTATTGTTTCTTTAGCCCATGTGTTGCCCTAGAAAAACTTTGTAGAATTAATTTCTAACAAACTCTTTAATACTTACTTGATTTTTATTTTTCACTGGCTAAAAAGAACAACAAGCAGCTTAATTAAAAACAAGCATTTCTTTTGTGTTTCTCTTCCTGGCTCTTAATGGAAAACAGGAATAGAATATACAAAAATTAAATATTTTTTTGTGGAACTAAACCATTTAAAATATAAATTGAAAGTTGTGGGTATTCATTTTTACTCGTGATACTGCTGTATAGCCAGTCTTTTGTCATCGTTTAGTTATAAAAAGGAAAGAAAGATAAGAAAGACAGAAAAAAAGACATTGTGCGGGTTGTGTGCAGCCCTTTTTTAAATTTCGGCACCACCTTTCAACATTAGCGTTATTGTATGAACAGAAATGGTTAGTTTGTAGGTGGTTTGAGGTGTCTGCTAATTGTAACATCATTTAATGACATAATTTGCGGTTAAGTTTTTGTGGTGTACAATTTTAACGACCTTTTACAGCATCAAACACAATGACAACGTTTGTCTTTTGTTCAACCAGCAGCTTCTATCTTTTTGCAGTTTTACTTTCATGCTTCAAATTTTTTTATATTTTATGAATTTTTTTAGTCAATGCAAAGACTTCACTAAGGCTACAAATACAATTTCAGTATTTAATAATATTGTAACTTAATGCAGCTTATTTTCCATTACGTGGTTAGTGTAAACATTCAATCTTTTGTTATTTCCCTGTTTGTCTGTGTCTGGCCATGTAAAGGTGTATTTTTTCAGTTCACCCAAAGCATTTTAACATTTTATTGAAATTTTCTTAGCCAAATCTTTGTTTTCTCTGTCATCTTCTGGCTGTTCTTTGGGTTTTGTATAAAAATGACAATTATAAAGATGATGGTAGTTCTGTGCTTGGGTAAAATGCAAATATAATGGTTGGTTGTCCAAGAAAATGAGGGTATTGTTTTGATAATTCTTTAACCCTTGGCAAGAGCTTTTAGTTTTTTCTTAAAGTTGATACCAAAGGAAAAGTTTAAATTAACAAAATAAAATATATTTCCTTAAGATGCTAAAAGAATTTCAATAAGTGACACATTTCGTATAGAAAGGCATGTTTCTATGGAAAAGTGTCTGCTTGAGACATATTTCTATAGAAAAGTTCTGCTTGGGATATATTTTTATAGAAAAGTATCTGATAGAGACATATTTCTATAAAAAAGTATCTGCTTAAGCAACATTTCTCTATAAGAGTGTCTGCTTGAGACATATTTCTATAGAAAAGTGTCTGCTTGAGACATATTTCTATAGAAAAGTGTCTGCTTGAGACATATTTCTATAGAAAAGTGTCTGCTTGAGACATATTTCTATAGAAAAGTGTCTGCTTGAGACATATTTCTATAGAAAAGTGTCTGCTTGAGACATATTTCTATAGAAAAGTGTCTGCTTGAGACATATTTCTATAGAAAAGTGTCTGCTTGAGACATATTTCTATAGAAAAGTGTCTGCTTGAGACATATTTCTATAGAAAAGTGTCTGCTTGAGACATATTTCTATAGAAAAGTGTCTGCTTGAGACATATTTCTATAGAAAAGTGTCTGCTTGAGACATATTTCTATAGAAAAGTGTCTACTTGAGACATATTTCTATAGAAAAGTGTCTGCTTGAGACATATTTCTATAGAAAAGTGTCTGCTTGAGACATATTTCTATAGAAAAGTGTCTGCTTGAGACATATTTCTATAGAAAAGTGTCTGCTTGAGACATATTATTATAGAAAAGTGTCTGCTTGAGACATATTTCTATAGAAAAGTGTCTGCTTGAGACATATTTCTATAGAAAAGTGTCTGCTTGAGACATATTTCTATAGAAAAGTGTCTGCTTGAGACATATTTCTATAGAAAAGTGTCTGCTTGGGACATATTTCTATAGAAAAGTGTCTGCTTGAGACATATTTCTATAGAAAAGTGTCTGCTTGAGACATATTTCTATAGAAAATTGTATGCTTGAGACATATTTCTATAGAAAACTGTCTGCTTGAGATATATTTCTATAGAAAACTGTCTGCTTGAGACATATTTCTATAGAAAACTGTCTGCTTGAGACATATTTCTATAGAAAAGTGTCTGCTTGAGACATATTTCTATAGAAAAGTGTCTGCTTGGGACATATTTCTATAGAAAAGTGTCTGCTTGAGACATATTTCTATAGAAAAGTGTCTGCTTGAGACATATTTCTATAGAAAATTGTATGCTTGAGACATATTTCTATAGAAAACTGTCTGCTTGAGACATATTTCTATAGAAAACTGTCTGCTTGAGACATATTTCTATAGAAAACTGTCTGCTTGAGACATATTTCTATAGAAAACTGTCTGCTTGAGACATATTTCTATAGAAAACTGTCTGCTTGAGACATATTGCTATAGAAAACTGTCTGCTTGAGACATATTTCTATAAAAAAATGTCTGCTTAAGACATATTTCTATAGAAAAATGTCTGCTTAAGACATATTTCTATAGAAAAATGTCTGCTTAAGACATATTTCTATAGAAAAATGTCTGCTTGACATATATTTCAATAGAAAAATGTCTGCTTGACATATATTTCAATAGAAAAATGTCTGCTTGACATATATTTCAATAGAAAAATGTCAGCTTGACATATATTTCTATAGAAAAATGTCTTCTTGACACATATTTCTATAGAAAAATGTCTGCTTAAGACATATTTCTATAAAAAAATGTCTGCTTAAGACATATTTCTATAGAAAAATGTCTGCTTAATACATATTTCTATAGAAAAATGTCTGCTTAAGACATATTTCTATAGAAAAATGTCTGCTTAAGACATATTTCTATAGAAAAATGTCTGCTTAAGACATATTTCTATAGAAAAATGTCTGCTTAAGACATATTTCTATAGAAAAATGTCTGCTTAAGACATATTTCTATAGAAAAATGTCTGCTTAAGACATATTTCTATAGAAAAATGTCTGCTTAAGACATATTTCTATAGAAAAATGTCTGCTTAAGACATATTTCTATAGAAAAATGTCTGCTTAAGACATATTTCTATAGAAAAATGTCTGCTTAAGACATATTTCTATAGAAAAATGTCTGCTTAAGACATATTTCTATAGAAAAATGTCTGCTTAAGACATATTTCTATAGAAAAATGTCTGCTTAAGACATATTTCTATAGAAAAATGTCTGCTTAAGACATATTTCTATAGAAAAATGTCTGCTTAAGACATATTTCTATAGAAAAATGTCTGCTTAAGACATATTTCTATAGAAAAATGTCTGCTTAAGACATATTTCTATAGAAAAATGTCTGCTTAAGACATATTTCTATAGAAAAATGTCTGCTTAAGACATATTTCTATAGAAAAATGTCTGCTTAAGACATATTTCTATAGAAAAATGTCTGCTTAAGACATATTTCTATAGAAAAATGTCTGCTTAAGACATATTTCTATAGAAAAATGTCTGCTTAAGACATATTTCTATAGAAAAATGTCTGCTTAAGACATATTTCTATAGAAAAATGTCTGCTTAAGACATATTTCTATAGAAAAATGTCTGCTTAAGACACATTTCTATAGAAAAATGTCTGCTTAAGACACATTTCTATAGAAAAATGTCTGCTTAAGACATATTTCTATAGAAAAATGTCTGCTTAAGACATATTTCTATAGAAAAATGTCTGCTTAAGACATATTTCTATAGAAAAATGTCTGCTTAAGACATATTTCTATAGAAAAATGTCTGCTTAAGACATATTTCTATAGAAAAATGTCTGCTTAATACATATTTCTATAGAAAAATGTCTGCTTAAGACATATTTCTATAGAAAAATGTCTGCTTAAGACATATTTCTATAGAAAAATGTCTGCTTAAGACATATTTCTATAGAAAAATGTCTGCTTAAGACATATTTCTATAGAAAAATGTCTGCTTAAGATATATTTCTATAGAAAAATGTCTGCTTAAGACATATTTCTATAGAAAAATGTCTGCTTAAGACATATTTCTATAGAAAAATGTCTGCTTAAGACATATTTCTATAGAAAAATGTCTGCTTAAGACATATTTCTATAGAAAAATGTCTGCTTAAGACATATTTCTATAGAAAAATGTCTGCTTAAGACATATTTCTATAGAAAAATGTCTGCTTAAGACATATTTCTATAGAAAAATGTCTGCTTAATACATATTTCTATAGAAAAATGTCTGCTTGACACATATTTCTATAGAAAAATGTCTGCTTGAGACATATTTCTATAGAAAAATGTCTGCTTAAGACATATTTCTATAGAAAAATGTCTGCTTAAGACATATTTCTATAGAAAAATGTCTGCTTAAAACATATTTCTATAGAAAAATGTCTGCTTAAGACATATTTCTATAGAAAAATGTCTGCTTGAGACATATTTCTATAGAAAAATGTCTGCTTGAGACATATTTCTATAGAAAAATGTCTGCTTGAGACATATTTCTATAGAAAAATGTCTGCTTGAGACATACTTCAATAGAAAAATGTCTGCTTGACATATATTTCTATAGAAAAATGTCTGCTTGACACATATTTCTATAGAAAAATGTCTTCTTGACACATATTTCTATAGAAAAATGTCTTCTTGACACATATTTCTATAGAAAAATGTCTGCTTGAGACATATTTCTATAGAAAAATGTCTGATTGAGACATATTTCGTTTAGATATATGTCTTGTTAAGACACTTTCGCATAAAAATTTGTCTTGCAAAGACATTTTCATATGAAAATATGTCTTGTATTCTAATTTCTGTGCTGTTAAAGGTTAAACAAAAATGTCTTTAACTTACCTTCCGCCTTACTTACAATTTCATATTCAATTAAAAATTTAATTACAATGTTATGGTTAATGTTATTTTTTTGGTTATTTTTTTTCTAGCCACAATATTATTCTTAAAGGATACTAAAACAATTTTGAACTCCCTGTCTTTTAACTGCAGCTTTTGTATTTTTAATTTGCCGCTAATAAAAGCAAACAAGAAAAAAAAACGCTTTCAACTAAGTGGATTAAATTTAGTTAAACAAAAAATAATAAGACAACAAAATTAAATTAACAATTTTATTGCCTCAATTTTGAGTAAATTGTTAAAATAAAGTTTATTTTTTTTCAGAAACTTAACACTTTATAATTCATTTGGTTGTGTGTGCCCTCTGCAAATAGCATTCAACAACTTTCAATTCATCTGTTTTTTTTTGGTATTTTGTTGAGTCTCTCATTCATTTTTTAATAGAGATTTATTTTTTAAATCCCCATAAAAATTTCACGGCCTTTTGTATTAATCTTGCCATTGAAACAAGTTGATATTTTTTTTGTACTGCTGCTGCTGCTTTTCCTTTTCGTTTCGTTTGTTGTCGAGTGAGTGAGTGTGAAAAGCGCTTTATAATGACAATGACAAGGCTTAAATTTATACGGCAGGCTGTGTCTTGCTGTTATATTTCAATATTGGCTGTGGGGGGAGTTTTGTATTGAGATGGGAAATTGTAGTGATTTTCATTGGGGCATATTCTGAGCGTTTTTGGATCATGCTGGCTTCAAACGAATCAGTACGGATTCCGTTTGATGGTATGGCTAAACTGCAGACTGAGAATTCCATATTTATTTCTCACTTAGAGTTTTTATAAAATCATTTTGTTATAAAACACCCCCAATAATTTATATATTTTTCATACACACACTTTTATTATATAGTTTTCTTTTTTAACAATATTGTTTAAAAAACGTTTATTTATTCCTTCAGTGAACAAAATCAAAGCGTATGTTTATGTACAATTGATAACACTGGAGTATGAGAACGATGCAGAACGATAGATAGATTCAACACACAATGAAACAAAGAGAGAGGCAGAAAGCTAGAGAGGATGAGTGAAAGGAAGAGGTAACATTCAAGGAAGTGTTCATATTTTCATGTCGGTGTGTTTTGTGTGTAAGGATTTATATTTATTAAGTATTTGTTGTAGTTGTTGGCATCTTTCAGGAAACAGTGAGCACTCATGCAAGCATTATAAATAATTTGTATTTGTATTTCCGCTTAACGCGTTGATAACACTTGTCTGTATATGAGAGAGCATGCATGTGTGTGCGTGTGTTTTTGTATGTGAAATTTTCCAAACGTGTGTATGTATAAATGTGTCTACTTACAAAGTTTTATAAAAAAAAAACACCCAGATTCTCACATACCTACTTATGAAGAGGGTGTGGAATATAGCCAGCGGGAAAAATTGTTACGGTTTCACTTTGTAGGCCTTCTAAAAGACCTGTTTATACATCCTGCAACCTCTTTAGACCGTCTTACAGTGGACCATTTCACGAGAAACCGGTCAAAAGTCCATAAATTATTATTGGATTAGAATTTTAATATGCGTTTGCTTTTGTTTCGAAGGTTAGACATACAAATTGAACAATAAGAAAAAAAGTTATGGAGTGTTAGCGCCCAAAATATTGGTCAAACACCCACATTAAAGTATACCTATCGACTTAGAATCACTTTCTGAGTCGATTAAATATCCGTCCGTCTTGCTGGTTGTCCATGTGAACCTTGTGCGCAGAGTACAGGTCGCAATTTTGAAGCTATTTCGATAAAATTTGATACATATAATTTTTTCCATGCCTGTTGAAACTGGCTGAAATCGGTATATTATTTCACCTAGCCCCCATACAAATGTCCTTCCGAAATTGGACTTTATCGGTCATAAATGTTTAATTTATATATGTATTTACACAAATTTCGCTCCAAATAAGTCTTACATACACAAAATTCACGTCACCAAATTGTGTTACGATCGATCCATAATTAGTCATAGCTCCCATATAGACCCGCTTCCGAAAATCATTTAACGTACATAAATCTCTTAAAAATGTCGGTATGTATACAAAATTCACCATAAATAACTTTCATATAGACATAAATCAGACGACCTAATTTCATGGTGATCGGTCCATAATTGGTCATAGCTTCCATATAAGGCCCACTTCCGTAAATCACTCAAAAATATAAATTACTAGTTGACCCGCCCGGCTTCGCCCGGTTGCGTTTACTAATGTTAGTTCTTCTGGTTTCTGCAACCCACTGTTCTTATTTATTTGCAAATAAAATATATAAATTTGTACTGCATACTTTAGGGAGATTTTTTATTACAGTTGACTGGCCTCAAAAAAATTTCCGGAATTTTTTAATTTTTTTTCATTACAAACAGCCAAATCGCTCCAGCCGTTCTCACGTGATGACATTACATACATGGACCATTTCATTTTTATATATGGGGCATTTCATGTCAAGTGAACCAACTTTTGAAATCGATGTCTTCCGATCGGGATGAAATTTGCACCAAGGTTAGCTCTATTGGATAGTAACTCAGACACAATTTTTCAACAACATCGGTCGAGAACTCTCTGAGTTATAGGGGGTAAAATTTTGACAATTTGGTCAAACAGGGGTTTTTTCTTATCCATGTAACTTATTACCTATTGTTCTTAGCAAAATGTGTCCCAAATAGTATAGATAGCTATTTCTTCGATCTTTCGAAAAAAAATATTTAAAAAAAAAAATAAAAAATTTTTAATATTTTTTTTCCGAAATCAAAAACTTTTTTGACTTTTTTTTTAAATTTTTTCTCTTTTTTTTTTTTTTTTTTTTTTTCTTAAAATAAAGTTTAGATATTTTCCTTGAACACCTACTTGGTCGCTTAGTGGGATGCGAGTGGGATATCTATCAAAATAAATATTTTGTAACTCAAAACATAAAATTTTTGACTTTTTTTGCAAAATCAAAAACTTTGTTGACTTTTTTTTTTAAAATGGACCCTTTTTTAATCTTTTTTTTAGGTCAAACAAAAGCTTAGATATTATCCTTGAAGACCCTTTTGGTCGCTTAGTGGGATGCGAGTGGGATATCTATCAAAATAAATATTTTTTAACTCAAGACTTACAATTTTAGACTTTTTTTTTGCAAATACGATTTTTTTTCCAAATGGGCCCTTTTTTTAAAATTTTTTTTGTAGTCAAAAGAAAGCTTAGGTCCATTCCTTTAAGATATTTTTAGTCCCTTAGTGGGATACGAGTGGGATATCTATCAAAATAAATATTTTGTAACTCAAGATATACAATTTTTGATTTTTTGGCAAAATCAAAAACTTTTTTGACTTTTTTTTAAAATGGGCCCTTTTTGTAATTTTTTTTTTTGCTATAAAGAAAGCTTAGGCCTATTCCTTTAAGATGGTTTTGATCGCTTAGTGGGATGCGAGTGGGATATATATCAAAATAAATGTTTTGTAACTCAAGACATACAATTTTTGTGTTAAAACATTTATTTTGATAGATATCCCACTCGCATCCCACTAAGGGACTAAAAATATCTTAAAGGAATGGACCTAGGCTTTCTTTTGAGCAAAAAAAAATTAAAAAAGGGCCCATATTGGAAAAAAAAATTAAAAAATTGTATGTCTTGCGTTACAAAATATTTATTTTGATAGATATCCCACTCGCATCCCACTAAGCGACCAAGTAGGTGTTCAAGGAAAATATCTAAACTTTATTTTAAGAAAAAAAAAAAAAAAAAAAAAAAAAATGACGTATTTTAAAAAAAAGTCAAAAAAGTTTTTGATTTCGGAAAAAAAATATTAAAAATTTTTTATTTTTTTTCGAAAGATCGAAGAAATAGCTATCTACACTATTTGGGACACATTTTGCTAAGAACAATAGGTAATAAGTTACATGGATAAGAAAAAACCCCTGTTTGACCAAATTGTCAAAATTTTACCCCCTATAACTCAGAGAGTTCTCGACCGATGTTGTTGAAAAATTGTGTCTGAGTTACTATCCAATAGAGCTAACCTTGGTGCAAATTTCATCCCGATCGGAAGACATCGATTTCAAAAGTTGGTTCACTTGACATGAAATGCCCCATATATAGATTGAAATTTAAAAAGAAAAATGTTTTTGCTCTTTTAATTAGTGTAGGGTATTGTCAAGCCCGACCATTCTTTCTTACTTGTTTTTTGTTGCATATTGGTATAAAAGTAACGAAAAAGTTATTATTTACAACTAATACTTTTCAAAAATTTTCTAACTTAAACTCATCATCGTTTTAGTCCTAATACAAGGTTTAAATGTTGGCTTTTTTTAGTAACAGCCCGATTTAAAATAAAATTTTTTAAGTAGCGAACATAAGAGTTACCTGATAATGGTTTAAATATAGCAAAGATAGAGAAGTTTTAATGAAAATGTTGTATCATTTTATTTTAGTTAAACATTATTTTAATTATTTGTTTTTTTAATTTCTATTTACATTAGGGCTATAACCAAATTTTGGCGTTAGCACCGCGTTGTTTTATTTACGATAACATTTTTTTCCGGTCATTTTGGAGGGAAAAAAACACCTACAAAACCGATTTTTTAAAGTCAAAAGTTTCTCAAATTTTTAAAGTAAAATAGCAGATTCTTTCCCGTTACCACAAATTTTAATTATAGATTCGAGCCAGGTTGATATATTTAAAAAACAAAATTATTTGCGTTTTATGGATAAAAAAAAATAAAAGAATTATCTACAAACTTTACAATCTAAAAAAGTTATAGGCTAATTTTTGTTATAAATTTATAAAATAAATATTGAATAATATGTATAAATTTTTAAATCATGAACATACTGTTGTCTTTAGAAAAATTTTAGTTTTGATTTTCATTTTCAAAAAATTATTTAGCTTCTTAGTCTAATTCAATATCTGTAGTTTTCCATATCGATCGTGATGGAAACCTTAGTTATATTTGATAGTAATTCAGGCACAATTTTTCAACAAAATCGCTCGAGAACTCTCTGACTTAGAGGGGGTTAAAATTTGATATTTTGGACAAGCAGGTCTATTTTTCCGAAATCAAAATTATTTGACTTTTTTTTCTCAAAAGAAAGCTTAGATATTTTTCTTAAAGACCTTTTTGGTCGCTTAGTCGGATAGAAGTTGGATATCTATCAAAAAAAATGTTTTGTAACCCAAAGCATACTTTTTTGTTAAATCAAAAACTTTGTTGACTTTTTTTTTTCAAAATGGACATTTTTCAAGACCGGCTTGATGCAAGATATGAGAAAACTTTAAAATTTTTGAAAGTGGGCAAGGTTTGTTTAGATTCTGAAGAGTAAATATAAACTTTTTATATGAGTTTTTGCTATCGGTGGAAACCTTATGACTTGAAGATTGACATTTTAGTAAAATGAATTAATTTTGTTAGTTAGTTTAAAAACTAACAATATTTCAAAATGGTGATTTTCCATCAAGAAAAATAAAAACTTTGAATTAATGTAAAATTTGAACAGTTACAGACATCACAATAAAATTTGGAAGTAATATAGACCTAAATGTTCTTAAGTCAATGGCATCATTAATGTTGCCATTCTTTGTTTTAAAACACCGAAATTCCTAAAACGGGGAAAATGTGTTCCAAAAACTGAGTTTTTTTTTTAGAAAATAGCCCTTTACATTATTTACAGTATGATAGTAAAAACGTTAGTTTTATTATCATATTAGTTTTTTATTAAAGGTTTTTTTGCGAAAAAACTTAAAAAACACACTCATACAAAGTTGAAATATATAAAAAGATGTTTTAACTTTAATTTCGACCTTCCGGGCCCATGAAAAAAAATCGGTCACCAAAATGTACAAACTGAGTATAGGGTTTTACTACCCTTTGGTAGTAGAGTCGAACCTATATAGTCATGCTCGTGTGTTTTTTTCACTGTTGCACTGTGTCATTAGGGTGGGTAAATTTGTTTGCCTACTAATCGTATAGCAAATTCGTAATCTACGGAAAATTCTAAGAACTTTTCCCGAAGAAACCATGGTTCTAAAATCAAATTCCGGTTTTTACGAGAAAATTTGGTGCTCATGACCACTGAAAATAATGCTACTTTTTTTTGGAAATATTCATATATTGTCATTGCTATTGGTGAATTGTTGATGTGTATCACTGGAAGAGGGCTTGTTTAAAAGAAAATTTTCTCAGCTTTCCATATCTGTGATCATTTTAAGAAAATTCTGTACATAAATAATGGTTTTGATGATTTTTATAAAAATAATAATAGTCAAATGGGTAAAAAACCTAAAGATTTTGATACCCAAAAATTAAAAGAATTATTTTAACAAATTTTCATTCAAAATTGAGTTAAAAAATCAATTGATACAAAACATAATAAAAAGAATATTTATTTGAAAACTTTAAGTTGAAACTGAAAATGGAAAAATTGAAAAAAAAAAATTTTAATCGATTTTTTATTAAAACTCAATTTTTTATTAAAAACAAAAAGAAATTCAATCAAATAGCAATTAAAAATGTATTAAAAAAAATATTGGCCAAACCGGGCATTAAACCCTGGCAACGGCAGTTTTTAGAGACATTGAGTTTATGGACAAAGTTGGGGGAATTCATTGTTATGGATACAGCCAAAATCGGTAGTGAAAAAAAGAAGTGCAGAACTTTGTTACGTGCACAACAATTCAATGTCTCTGATATCAAAGCGTTTTCCTTTGATGACAGGACCAATAGTCCAGTCTCGCTTGTTAACAAAAGCCAGCAGAATTTTGCGATTGTATGTAACAATTAACTCTAACAGTGGGACAGAATCAAAATTTTTTGCAAATAAATCTGACATTTCTAAACGGCTGGTTCGATCGGTATAAAATTTGACGTGGGCGTAGACAAGGAGTTTAAGTTAATAAAATTGACCCCATAAATGCTCCAGGGTACCTTCGACATATACAATTTTTAAGCACGTGCCATTTTTTTCCCCATCCGATTTCAATGATTTTTATATTTTTGGAAAGCGCTTGGCTAGGTCTTGCATGTGATGCAAGAGTTATAGGCATTTCATAATTTAAATTTTAAAATTTTGACATAAATATAGCCAATACTTTTGGACCAAATTTAGTTAGACAACTAAATTAACAATAATATAAAGAAGATTTCAGAGCAATATCAATTATTGTTCAAAAAATAAACGGGTTTCAATTTAAAAATTAAAAAAACACATCATAGTAGCTTTTAGCTGTCTTTTGGGCGAACAGGTGACTTAATTATTTTTTTATTAAAAAAAACTTTCTTCAAGACCATATAACAGTTTCATGTTTTTCTGTAAGGTATCTTTACAGAGAACATATGGGTATAAAAAACATGTCCCATTTTTCGAATATGTCGCCCCTACACCCATCGAAATTTTACCGCTTTTCATGAAGATTTCAATTTTGACCCACATGTTCTAAAATCCCAAAGCTGGGATCAGAAAACAGAAAGCAGCTTTGGAAACCCTGATTTGTTGCGTATTTTGTTTGATTTTCTAAAACTAAAATTTGTATCAACATATTAATAGGATTGAAAATATTAGTAACATTTTGATCCACATTTATTTCCCAGTCATCTATTTTTTAAGTTTATATGGTCGACGCAGTATTTACCGCCAAATCATAGAGAGAATGTTAATAAAGTTGTGCAAAATAATGCCTACTTTGCTCACCTGGAAAATGTTTTAATGACTATGTTTTTCGATGACAAAAAAGCCGTGCGTGGGAGATGCACAAACAAAATTTTGTATTTTCGTAACAACCTTTGGGATCCGTGAAAACTTAGAGCCTACGAAAAACCTAAAATAAATTTTGATTGCTCAGACCACTTTGACATGATTGACTTAGATGACGATAGCATTTTATCTGAGCCGCCATTTACTACAAACATCGCCTACGAGCATTTGTTGGAATACATTGCTTTTGATGATCCTCCGCTCCTTCAGGGAACTAAGCGATTTGTACAATTGCTTACAGTTTAAGCGTAAATCTTCATATATATTTAAGTGATCTGAAATTAAAATACTGTACTGTAAACAATAGAATAAGAAACACATTGGAGAGAGCGATAGGTAACTAGTTACAAATAACTTAACGAATAGCCACTCTCTCATTGAGAATAATGTAACTCTCATAAAATTAGGCAGTTGCAATAGAAAAATAAATCAAAAAGGTTGGTGTATTACAAAACTAAATATATTTGAAATTAAACCCCGATTCAAACCCCAGTTTCTTTTTATTATTTTGCATATAAAATGTTTGCGATTTGATAACAAATTAATATGATAATTTGTTATCAAAAAAGGTCCCTAAATACTTTTCTCCTTCTGATAAAGTCAGTTTAACACCTATTTATTATTGACAAATTAAAATTCCCTTTCCTACGCTCTGCCTTCTCTCAGAAGGTGTTCTAGAAGGACTTTGCTATCCTTCTAAAAAGTTTCAGACATTTCATTTAAAAATTAAACATGACTGTTTTTGCAATTATTCCTATACATTGACTTTCTAAAATAAAATAAATTTTGCTCTCTTGATTAACTATATGAAACCAGGAGAAGGTACATTATCGTTTAAACAATTTTATAAAACTATACACGTGATGTTTGAAGTTCCATTCCTTTGGTTCCGTATAGAATTTTCCATAATAAAAGAGGCTTGTTAAGGAATAGAAAGACTTACTCAGCAGATCTTAAATAAGGCATTCGTTTTCAGGTCTTTTAGTATAAGTTCCTATTTAAACAATATATAAGGCATTACGTGCCAGGTCTCTTTACAGGCCCTCAACGGAAGACATTCTAATATGCCTTGTTATCAGTCGTCTAACTGCCTTAAGCCTTCAAGTCATTTTATATGCGGTGTAAAATTTAAACTATTTTGCAATGTGACTAGCTGTCCTTGTGTCTGCAATCTAAGGCCTTTAGAAAGGCCTCTTTACTGCATCCTTTTTCCCGCTGGCTACACAATACAGCTCCTTTACAAATACAAACTTACTTGCATAAGATTTCCCGGGTTATAAACTTTCTTCTCGGCTGTCGGGTTTTTCATTGCGCTTAAGATTTTATGCACGTGATTGTGTGTCTGTGAATGAGGTATTCCATGGCCATTATTCATATATGGGAACAGGATGATAAGTGATTTACAAGGAATTGACGAAATTTGTTGTGCCTCATTATATTCAGCGAAAGTCTTAAGAATTTGTATACCAAAACATTTAATCTAGTAAGAAAGCAATTAGCAGACACTAAATACAAGTAACAATATTAATTTCAAAACATCCAGCTTTATATTTTTCATTTCGAATTCACTTTTCAGGTCCTGCCTCGCATGTGTTAGTACTTTTTCTGGCATTATAATCACATTCATTTTTCTCCCCTTTCCTACATTGTTATTTTGTCAGTGACATAATCGTTAAATTTATTCAATAGAAGACAAGATTGAATATCTTCGTCTGTCTGTCTTATTTTGTCATATTTATTTGTTGTTTTTTTGCTTCTGTTGCTCATGTTTCTTTTATTGACATTCAACATGTTTATGCTTGAACAATTGTTGCGAATTTAGTTGCCATTTTGTTTTTATTTGTTTAAATCATATGCTTGTTTTTTTGTTTTATATTCAATATTTTCCATTTCAATCATTTGTTGGCAAATATTTTTTTAATAAATAAGAAAAATATGGAGCATAAATTGTAAGTAAATTATGATTTTTTTGAAGAATTTTATCAAATATTTTTTTGGAGATGTAGATAGAAGGGAGATACTCGTAGCATAACTCTGAACAGCCAGCTTAAGTTTAAATTAATAAATGTAAAACTGTTTTTTTTTTTTTTTTTTTTGATTTCAGTACAAAATGTTTATGTGAGATTAAATGCTGATGTTTTCAGGCTTTAGCACAACTTGGCGTATGATTAATGTTTGTTAGTTGTATAACAAGTATACGACATGTGCTTTAGTTGTAATATAGGGAGAATCCATATCAAAATGGACAGAGAGACTATTATTGGTGTCCTCATACCATGTTCTTTTTGAATTTTTAACAACGCGATCTTTGATATTTTTTACATTGAAATATATTCTCCGAATATTGACCTTTAAGCTTTTGAAAGTAAACAATTTTATTCACACCATTTTAAAGACAATATCTTTGGCTTTAAAATGGTGTCAAAAACAAGAAAAGGAGCTCGGTCTGTGATCACTCTTATTTCTGAAAAAAATCGATTTTTTATATAAAAACACAAAATATCTAAATTCGCTAATAACTTGGCTAATTAGCGTTTAATTAAGAAAAAGAGCTCGATCTGTGATTACTCATATTTCTGAATAAAAATTGATTTTTTATATAAAAACTCAAAATATCTAAATTCGCTAATAACTTGGCTAATTAGCGTTTAATTAAGAAAAAGAGCTCGATCTGCGATTACTTATATTTCTGACCAAAAAATCTATTTTTTATTTAAAAACTGAAAATATCTAAATTCGCTAATAAGCGTTTAATCAAGAAAAGGAGCTCTATCTGTGATCACTCATATTTCTGAAGAAAAATCGATTTTTTATATAAAAACTCAAAATATCTAAATTCGCTATTGACTTGGCCACTAAGCGTTTAATCAAGAAAAGGAGCTCTATCTGTGATCACTCATATTTGTGAAGAAAATTCGATTTTTTATATAAAAACTCAAAATATCTAAATTCGCTATTGACTTGGCCACTAAGCGTTTAATCAGGAAAATGAGCTCTATCTGTGATCACTCATATTTCTGAAGAAAAATCGATTTTTTAAATAAAAACTAAAAATATCTAAATTCGCTAATAACTTGGCCAATAAGCGTTTAATTAAGAAAAGGAGCTGGATCTGCGATCACTCATATTTCTGAAGAAAAATCGATTTTTTAAATAAAAACTCAAAATATCTAAATTCGCTAATAACTTGGCCAATAAGCGTTTAATTAAGAAAAGGAGCTCTATCTGTGATCACTCATATTTCTGAAGAAAAATCGATTTTTTATATAAAAACTCAAAATATCTAAATTCGCTAATAACTTGGCCAATATGCCTTTATTAACAAAAGGAACTCGATCTGTGATCACTCATATTTCTGACAAAAAATCGATTTTTTAAATAAAAACTCAAAATATCTAAATTCGCTATTGACTTGGCCACTAAGCGTTTAATCAAGAAAAGGAGCTCGATCTGTGATCATTCATATTTCTGACAAAAAATCGATTTTTAAAATAAAAACTCAAAATATCTAAATTCGCTAATAACTTGGCCAATAAGCGTTTAACCAAGAAAAGGAGCTCTATCTGTGATCACTCATATTTCTGAACAAAAATCGATTTTTTATATAAAAACTCAAAATATCTAAATTCGCTAAAAACTTGCCCAATAAGCATTTAATCAAGAAAAGGAGCTCGATCTGTGATCACTCATATTTCTAAACAAAAATCGATTTTTTTTATAAAAACTCAAAATATCTAAATTCGCTAATAACTTGGCCAATAAGCGTTTAATCAAGAAAAGGAGCTCGATCTGTGATCACTCATATTTCTGACCAAAAAAACGATTTTTTATATAAAAACTCAAAATATCTAAATTCGCTAATAACTAGGCCAATAAGCGTTTAATCAAGAAAAGGAGCTCGATCTGTGATCACTCATATTTCTGACAAAAAATCGATTTTTTAAATAAAAACTCAAAATATCTAAATTCGCTATTGACTTGGCCACTAAGCGTTTAATCAAGATAAGGAGCTCTATCTGTGATCACTCATATTTGTGAAGAAAATTCGATTTTTTATATAAAAACTCAAAATATCTAAATTCGCTATTAACTTAGCCAATAGGCATTTAATCAAGAAAAGGAGCTCTATCTGTGATCACTCATATTTCTGAAGAAAAATCGATTTTTTATATAAAAACTCAAAATATCTAAATTCGCTAATAACTTGGCCAATAAGCGTTTAATCAAGAAAAGGAGCTCGATCTGTGATCACTCATATTTCTGAACAAAACATCGATTTTTATATAAAAACTCAAAATATCTGAAATCGCTAATAACTTGGCCAATAAGCGTTTAACCAAGAAAAGGAGCTCTATCTGTGATCACTCATATTTCTGAACAAAAATCGATGTTTTATATAAAAACTCAAAATATCTAAATTCGCTAATAACTTGGCCAATAAGTGTTTAATCAAGAAAAGCAGCTAGATCTGTGATCACTCATATTTATGAATTAAAATTGATTTTTTATATAAAAACTCAAAATATCTAAATTCGCTAATAACTTGGCCAATAAGCGTTTAATCAAGAAAAGGAGCTCGATCTGTGATCACTTATATTTCTGAAGAAAATTCGTTTTTTTATATAAAAACTCAAAATATCTAAATTCGCTATTAACTTCGCCAATAACATTTAATCAAGAAAAAGAGCTGGATCTGTGATCAATCATATTTCTGCCAAAAAATCAATTATTTTTTGTTGCAAGACTTAGGTTTTTGACAGCGGACTTAGGTTCTTTATCTCTCAGTAAGGCTTCTATTTATATTTTATTCTGTGATCATAGAATTCATTGTACATTAGGGGGGTTATTCTAAGCAATTTTCTAAAAGAAATCATAGGTCTAAAATCAAATCCTATCTTGCGCATTTCGTGTTTTTTCCAATGATATTTTAATATATATTATTTTAATAGTTTTCTTATTGGATAAAAGACGAAATGCGCAAGATAGGATTTGATTTTAGACCTATGGTATCTTTTGGAAAATTTCTTAAAATTTTCCGTAGATGATTTTTTACTTTTTGATCCTCCATACAAATCGACCCGGCCTATTGTACATATATTAAAAGCAAATGTAAATCAAACATAATCCAAACCTATATGAATAAAAATTATCATTTAACAATAAGTTTTTTTTTTTGGACTATTTCTACCCATTTCCAACCGATTCTCACAATTTCACAAATCGAACACAAGAATTTTTTTTTAATTTGGACAGGACAACGTTTGTCGGGTCAGCTAGTATTTAAATAGAAAAGTGTTTTCAAAAAACTCATTTATACAGATTAGCTTCAAGCATAGGTGCTTTTAAGGTCGAAGTTTAGCTTCAATTGTGCCTCCTTATATAGTCCTGGGTTAGCTTCGATCGTGGCTCCTTTTACGGTTTAGCCTCAATTGCTGCTGCTTTTATAGTCCTAGTTTAGCTTTAATCGTGGTTAATTTAATAGTCCAAGTTTAGCTTCAATCATTGCTCCATTTTATAGTCCTAGTTTGCCTTCAATCGTTACTCCTTTTATAGTCCTAGTTTAGCTTTAATCGTGGCTTCTTTTATAGTAGTAGTTTAGCTTCAATTGCGGCTCTTTATGTAGTCTTATCTTAGCTTCAATCTTAGCACCTTTTGTACTTCTAGTTTAGCTTCTATAGTAGTTTATAGTTTATAGCCCTAGTATTGCTTCAGTCTCCTGGTTTAGCTTCAATCGTAACTCCTTATATATTCTTAATTTAGTTTCAATCGTAGCTCCTTTTATATTCTTCGTTTAGGTTAAATCGATAGCTCATTTTATAGTCCTAGTTTAGCTTCAATCATGGCTCCTTTTATAGTCCTACTTTAGCTTCAGTGGCACCTTTCGTTTTTAGAGGTATATTTGTCATTAAGTTTGTCATTCCGTTAGTAATTTCTACATTTTTCATTTGCGACCCCATAAAGTTACTATATGCTGGATCATTATACAGAACGGAGTCAATATTGCCATGCCTGTCTGTCTTTTGAAATCAACTTTTCGAAGCCCCCAAATAACTTTCATACATGATTGATACACCAATATATACGCTAGACTCCAACTTATGACTATTAAAATAGAAAAAATCTGTCCATAAATGGTTGAGATATAAGCCAAAAACCACTACTTCAAATGATCTATAGTGCCGTTTTTTTTTTGATACCACATGTCTTTGGTGTCCATGTCACCCAATGCCAAACGAAATTAGTAATCATTAACCTATAGCGCTAGCAGTTGACAGTGATTAACTGTCCTACTTCGTTCTCAAAAAAATATGGACCGTCAGACCAAAAACCAAAAAAGGATGCATTGGACGATCTTGGATCTTGTGGATTGGTATCGTTCCAAATTCGACATTCATCCAGAAAACGGCATCATCACTGAGTGTCAGTTTCCAGCTGATCTAGGGCCTAAACAACAAACACATGTCGTTATCTTTGGGCGTTTACCTTCAGTATCTGAATGTTGCCCAAATAGGACACCCATTTTGAGAAAACAATTTCATCATTTGCATATGTTGTCGAACACTATAGCCCCTCAAGATTATTTGACAAAATAAACTGAACAAATGACAGTCAATTCAACGGATGTAGCTTCAGCAACTTTCAATTTTCGGAAGTCCTTTGGTTAAACTATAATAATTGTTCCATATAAGTAAGTTAAAGTCTTCTGTTTTCCTTTAATGAAGTAAACGAGTACCCGATTCTGAGATTGTATTTTAGGCTGTCAGTCATGACTTAAAGTCTAGAATTACTTTGGTTTACAATCTCAAGAAACATGTTTATAAATTTATATTTTCTTTTACCCCCAGCCAAAACTCTTTTTGATGTAAGACCCTTATCGTATTCTTCTATATTTTCTTATACCTTAACCCCATTCTTCTTTTAGATTTCTTTTCATTTCCTGTTATTGTCACTCAACAGTTTGGTTGGTGGCTGTATGTGTGTGTATATATTTGTATACATATATTTATTTTCGCGTGTCCTGTTGGTTGGTTGGCTGGGTTTTTTTCCTGCTTTGTTGTATTACTATGATGTTGTCATTGTGCTGTTTAAGCGGTACTTATTCACAACTGCTACACAGCAAATATTAGCTTATCATACTTGAAATTTCAATTACAAAATGTTCGTGATGTTAACGTTATTTGTTGTTGTTGCTGCTGCTGTTGTTGTTTGGTCGAGTGTTTTGTAATGATTTCATAAACATTTGTCACCCTTCCTCTTAGACCGAATAACAAGAAGAAAAAAAAATAAACAAAAACAGCAGCAGCAAAAAATGAAAAAAAAGAAAATTTCACCAAACATTTGTATGTTTAGAATGCAAATGAAATAATTATGTTTTTGTGGTTTTAATCTCTGTTTTGTTTGCACTTTTTTGTGGAGTTGGGGTTATGGTTTGTTTTGGTTTATTTTGCTCCTTTCACTGAGTTCCAAACTCACAAAAAAGCGGTTTTGATTGACAGCATTAGTATGTAAAAGCATTTGGGTATGGGTTTGAATTATTGTCAAAATCATGTACTATGAATATTTCCTTAAAGGTTTTAATTATAATGTGTAGTAAATTTTTGAAGACAGCTTTTGAATTTATATTTTGGGATACCCAAAAGGAGTAGAAAGGTTAAAATATTTTATACAAAATCTTAAGTTTACTTAAAGGTATAAAATTGTAGTTGAAATGAATTTAACAAAATATTGTGGAAGATTATTTTAAAATTAAAGTAAAGAAAATAAAATTAAAATGTCCCAAGCGTATACGTTATATTTAATAAATCATAATTAAATATCACTCATACGTATATTTATAGACTTGTTTCTAGAAATGTGTCTTGATAAGTAGGATAATCGATTCTTCGACACTTTTTAGAAACCGGATTTCGGTTTCTTCGAAAAATTGGAATTTAATATAAACCGGTTTCGGTTTTTAAATAGTAGCCGATTAACCGGATTTTTGGCAAAATATTAAATCGCATAGAAATAAAAAGAAAAAAAATTGTATTTATTAAAATATTAGATAATAATCTTTATGTCAACGGCAACATAGATGTAGCTCTGATCGACTTCAAATTTCATGATATCCTAGCCAAAACAGTTTTCCGTAATTGTCCCAAGTTTGGTTAGGAAAGGATCACAAAGTTAAATGTATTTGAATTTAAAAAATTAAAAAGGCGATTTTTCGCTAGTTTTTTTCAAATAACGCCTATTTTTTATGTAAAATTCAAATTTACGGCAACAATTCTCAAATCGCATAGTCGATATCAAAATAAGGTAACCTATTTTAGATGGCCAAATATGTTCTTAATTATTCTGTAAAGTGTTCCGATAACCCCGCTCCTGGTGTGGATATTATAGCAAAAAAATAAAAAAAATACCATTTTTGGGATTTTTCAAAACTTTTTTGGGAATTACCGGATTCCCGATTATAAATTTCAAAATTTGTTTCTATTTTTCTATATCTAATGGAAAAGTCTATATAACTGTAAAATTTTATTAAAATCTATTAATAAATAAACAATTAATTTTTATTTAAAAAATTTGTATCTTTGCAAAAACACAATAAAATTTTTTTTTGACATACATACACAACCACTTTTTCAAAAAACCTTCAATAAAATTTTATCATACATTTTTTTAACTTTTTGTCTATTTCTAAGAAATTAAAAAAAAATTATACAGATATTCCAACAAACGAGTTAGATATTAGCATTTTTATGCTAACGACATGCCATTTACCATACAAAACGTATGAACATACCCAGGTATGTTGCTGTTGACGTGCGTAAAGCAGTTATGCTGTTGACATAAAGGTTAAAGTAACTGTCACAGGCGTGTATGTGATATTTAATAAGTCATAATTAAATATCACTCATACGTATATTATAGACTTGTGTCTAAAGAAATGTGTCTTGTAAAGACACTTTCCTATAGAAATGTGTCTTGTACAGACACTTTCCTATAGAAATGTGTCTTGTACAGACACTTTCCTATAGAAATGTGTCTTTTAAAGACACTTTCCTATAGAAATGTGTCTTGTAAAGACACTTTCCTATAGAAATGTGTCTTGTAAAGACACTTTCCTATAGAAATGTGTCTTGTAAAGACACTTTCCTATAGAAATGTGTCTTGTAAAGACACTTTCCTATAGAAATGTGTCTTGTAAAGACACTTTTGTTTATAAATGTGTCTTGTAAAGACACTTTTGTTTATAAATGTGTCTTGTAAAGACACTTTTGTTTATAAATGTGTCTTGTTAAGACACTTTCGTATAGAAATGTGTCTTGTAAAGACACTTTCATATAGAAATGTGTCTTGTAAAGACACTTTCATATAGAAATGTGTCTTGTAAAGACACTTTACTATAGAAATGTGTCTTGTAAAGACACTTTACTATAGAAATGTGTCTTGTAAAGACACTTTACTATAGAAATGTGTCTTGTAAAGACACTTTTGTTTATAAATGTGTTTTGTAAAGACACTTTTGTTTATAAATGTGTCTTGTAAAGATACTTTTGTTTATAAATGTGTCTTGTTAAGACACTTTCGTATAGAAATGTGTCTTGTTAAGACACTTTCGTTTAGAAATGTGTCTTGTAAAGACACTTTCGTAAAGAATTGTGTCTTGTAAGGACACTTTCCTATAGAAATGTGTCTTGTAAAGACACTTTCCTATGGAAATGTGTCTTATAAAGACACTTTTCTATAGAAATGTGTCTTATAAAGACACTTATAAAGACACTGTAGAAATGTGTCTTGTAAAGACACTTTCCTATAGAAATGTGTCTTGTAAGGACACTTTCCTATAGCAATGTGTCTTATAAAGACACTTTTCTAAGAAATGAGTCTTATAAAGACACTTTCCTATAGAAATGTGTCTTATAAAGACACTTTCCTATAGAAATGTGTCTTATAAAGACACTTTTCTATAGAAATGTGTCTTATAAAGACACTTTCCTATAGAAATGTGTCTTGTAAAGACACTTTCGTAAAGAATTGTGTCTTGTAAGGACACTTTTCTATAGAAATGTGTCTTATAAAGACACTTTTCTATAGAAATGTGTCTTGTAAAGACACTTTTCTATAGAAATGTGTCTTATAAAGACACTTTCCTATAGAAATGTGTCTTATAAAGATACTTTCCTATAGAAATGTGTCGTGTAAAGACACTTTCCTGTAGAAATGTGTCTTGTAAAGACACTTTCCTATAGAAATGTGTCTTGTAAGGAAACTTTCCTATAGAAATGTGTCTTGTAAAGACACTTTCCTATGGAAATGTGTCTTATAAAGATACTTTCCTATAGAAATGTGTCTTTCCTATAGAAATGTTTCGTGTAAAGACACTTTCCTGTAGAAATGTGTCTTGTAAAGACACTTTCCTATAGAAATGTGTCGTGTAAAGACACTTTCCTATAGAAATTTGTCTTGTAGAGACACATTCCTATAGAAATGTGTCTTGTATAGACACTTTCCTATAGAAATGTGTCTTGTAAAGACACTTTCCTATGGAAATGTGTCTTGTTAAGACACTTTTGTATAAAAATGTGTCTTGTAAAGACACTTTCCTATAGAAATGTGTCCTGTAAAGACACTTTCCTATATAAATGTGTCTTCCAAAGACACTTTCCTATAGAAATGTGTCTTGTAAAGACACTTTTGTTTATAAATGTGTCTTGTTAAGACACTTTCGTATAGGAATGTGTCTTGTTAAGACACTTTCGTATAGAAATCTGTCTTTTGAAGACACTTTCGTAAAGAATTGTGTCTCGTAAAGACACTTTCGTAAAGAATTGTGTCTTGTAAAGACACTTTCCTATAGAAATGTGTCTTGTAAAGACACTTTTCTATAGAAATGTGTCTTGTAAAGACACCTTCCTATAGAAATGTGTCTTTCCTATAGAAATGTGTCTTGTAAAGACACTTTCCTATAGAAATGTGTCTTGTAAAGACACTTTTCTATAGAAATGTGTCTTGTAAAGACACTTTTCTATAGAAATGTGTCTTGTAAAGACACTTTCCTATAGAAATGTGTCTTTCGTATAGAAATGTGTCTTTACTATAGAAATGTGTCTTGTAAAGACACTTTCCTATAGAAATTCCTATAGAAATGTGTCTTTTAAAGACACTGTCCTATAGAAATGTGTCTTGTAAAGACACTGTCCTATAGAAATGTGTCTTGTAAAGACACTTTCGTATAGAAATGTGTCTTTCGTATAGAAATGTGTCTTTCGTATAGAAATGTGTCTTGTAAAGACACTTTCCTAAAGAAATGTGTCTTGTAAAGACACCTTCCTAAAGAAATGTGTCTTGTAAAGACACTTTCCTATAGAAATGTGTCTTGTATAGACACTTTCCTATAGAAATGTGTCTTGTAAAGACACTTTCCTATGGAAATGTGTGTTGTTAAGACACTTTTGTATAAAAATGTGTCTTGTAAAGACACTTTCCTATAGAAATGTGTCCTGTAAAGACACTTTCCTATATAAATGTGTCTTGCAAAGACACTTTCCTATAGAAATGTGTCTTGTAAAGACATTTTTGTTTATAAATGTGTCTTGTTAAGACACTTTCGTATAGGAATGTGTCTTGTTAAGACACTTTCGTATAGAAATGTGTCTTTTGAAGACACTTTCGTAAAGAATTGTGTCTCGTAAAGACACTTTCGTAAAGAATTGTGTCTTGTAAAGACACTTTCCTATAGAAATGTGTCTTGTAAAGACACTTTCCTATAGAAATGTCTCTTGTAAAGACACTTTTCTATAGAAATGTGTCTTGTAAAGACACTTTTCTATAGAAATGTGTCTTGTAAAGACACCTTCCTATAGAAATGTGTCTTTCCTATAGAAATGTGTCTTGTAAAGACACTTTCCTATAGAAATGTGTCTTGTAAAGACACTTTTCTATAGAAATGTGTCTTGTAAAGACACTTTTCTATAGAAATGTGTCTTGTAAAGACACTTTTCTATAGAAATGTGTCTTGTAAAGACACTTTTCTATAGAAATGTGTCTTGTAAAGACACTTTTCTATAGAAATGTGTCTTGTAAAGACACTTTTCTATAGAAATGTGTCTTGTAAAGACACTTTTCTATAGAAATGTGTCTTGTAAAGACACTTTTCTATAGAAATGTGTCTTGAAAAGACACTTTTGTTTTTAAATGTGTCTTGTTACGACACTTTCCTATAGAAATGTGTCTTGTAAAGACACTTTCCTATAGAAATGTGTCTTTCGTATAGAAATGTGTCTTGTAAAGACACTTTCCTAAAGAAATGTGTCTTTACTATAGAAATGTGTCTTGTAAAGACACTTTCCTATAGAAATGTGTCTTGTAAAGACACTTTCCTATAGAAATGTGTCTTGTAAAGACAATTTCCTATAGAAATGTGTCTTTTAAAGACACTGTCCTATAGAAATGTGTCTTGTAAAGACACTTTCGTATAGAAATGTGTCTTGTAAAGACACTTTCGTATAGAAATGTGTCTTTCGTATAGAAATGTGTCTTGTAAAGACACTTTCCTAAAGAAATGTGTCTTGTAAAGACACTTTCCTAAAGAAATGTGTCTTGTAAAGACACTTTCCTATAGAAATGTGTCTTCTAAAGACACTTTCCTATAGAAATGTGTCTTGTAAAGACACTTTCGTATAGGAATGTGTCTTGCAAAGTCACTTTCCTATAGAAATGTGTCTTACAAAGTCACTTTCCTATAGAAATGTGTCTTTTAAAGACACTTCCATATAGAAATGTGTCTTGTAAAGACACTTTACTATAGAAATGTGTCTTGTAAAGACACATCTGTTTATAAATGTAGAGACACTTTCCTATAGAAATGTGTCTTGTAAAGACACTTTCCTATGGAAATGTGTCTTGTTAAGACACTTTTGTATAAAAATGTGTCTTGTAAAGACACTTTCCTATAGAAATGTGTATTGTAAAGACACTTTCCTATAGAAATGTGTCTTGTAAAGACACTTTCCTATGGAAATGTGTCTTGTAAAGATACTTTCCTATAGAAATTTGTCTTGTAGAGACACTTTCCTATAGAAATGTGTCTTGTAAAGACACTTTCCTATAGAAATGTGTCTTGTAAAGACACTTTCCTATAGAAATGTGTCTTGTAAAGACACTTTCCTATGGAAATGTGCCTTGTAAAGATACCTTCCTATAGAAATTTGTCTTGTAAAGATACTTTCCTATAGAAATTTGTCTTGTAGAGTCACTTTCCTATAGAAATGTGTCTTGTAAAGACACTTTCCTATAGAAATGTGTCTTGTTAAGACACTTTTGTATAAAAATGTGTCTTGTAAAGACACTTTCCTATAGAAATGTGTCCTGTAAAGACAGTTTCCTATATAAATGTTTCTTCTATAGACACTTTCCTATATAAATGTGTCTTGTATAGACACTTTCCTATGGAAATGTGTCTTGTTAAGACACTTTTGTATAAAAATGTGTCTTGTAAAGACACTTTCCTACAGAAATGTGTCTTATAAAGACACTTTCCTATAGAAATGTGTCTTATAAAGACACTTTCCTATAGAAATGTGTCGTGTAAAGACACTTTCCTATAGAAATGTGTCTTGTAAAGACACTTTCCTATAGAAATGTGTCTTGTAAAGACACTTTCCTATAGAAATGTGTCTTGTAAAGACACTTTCCTATAGAAATGTGTCTTGTAAAGACACTTTCCTATGGAAATGTGTCTTGTAAAGATACTTTCCTATAGAAATTTGTCTTGTTAAGATACTTTCCTATAGACATTTGTCTTGTAGAGACACTTTCCTATAGAAATGTGTCTTGTAAGGACACTTTCCTATAGAAATGTGTCTTGTAAAGACACTTTCCTATAGAAATATGACTTGTTAAGACACTTTCGTATAGAAATGTGTTTCTACGGTCTTAGATTGGTTTTTATCGGAGTTATTTAGGGTAATGCAATTATTCTCCACTGCCAAATATAGCACTTTTACTTCTTTATTATTTCAAGCCTCCTTTTTGCTTCAACATTAGCACTTTAAATGTTTATTGTGGCAGACACATAACAGAGCAAACAAACACAAACCAGCAGCACAACAAAAAGTAAAAACTGCAGTTGTAATTTTTTAGTTGTTTTCAACCGAATAAAAAAATAAAAATCACACAAAATATGAAAAAATGTACGCGTTTTAAGCGTGGCGATAATGTCATGTGCAAACTTATTTTTCGCAAACAATTTTTGCTTTTTGGCCTTAAACCACAGACAACAACAGCAAGCAAAAAGGAAGCAGCAGCAACAACAATGGAAAGCTATACCAGCAGCAGCAATCATAATGTCTGCGCTATCTTTCTGGCTCGACTCGTTGCTATTTTCTACTAGTGTTTGAGTTGTTCAGTCAAACAAATGTTTTCTTGGTCTGATGTCAATGAAGTTGTAGTTTTTCCTGTTTTTTATATTTAACTGTGTCTGTGTCATGTATATATGGATGTATGGGTGTGTCTCTGTGTAAGTGTGCATTTGTACTTCTCATTCGAGTGCTGGCTGTTTAATGGTGGATGCAAAAAGTGGGTTGGTTGGTTTTTCCGTAACCACTTGAAAGTCATTGTCAACAACAAAGATTACTCATAAGTTTCAGACAACAACAACAGCAACTGCAGCAGCTATAATAGTAGCAACAACAACATTAAGGGGGGAAAAAAAACTGAAACAAATTGTTGGCAAAAAGTTTTTGTTTGCTATGGTAAAATATTTAAAGTAGAATTGAGTGTTTAAATTGAAAATACAAAGGAGTTGTAAGTCTTTGAAAATGTTTTCTACTTTTTAGTAGAAGATCTTAATGTTTTTTACTTTATTTGTAATGGTTTACAATGGTTTTAAAAGCAGATAAGCATATTCATGATACAATTAGTTGAAAATGTTAAAATGCAGTTTACATTTTAAGGAAATGCTTTTGTTGAAAAACTTATGATTTGTTAAGATATGCCTGGTTTTAAAACTAATTCTATACTTAAGACAAAATAATATTGTGGTCGTTGCGGTTCAGGGTGTAATGTTTATTTTTATTTTATGGCTGCATAGTTGTTAAGGCTGCAATGTTGACCAAAAAGAACAGTCTACTGAATTCGACGATCGATCTGATTACTAAATACTATCTAGAGATTATGTTGAGGTGAACTTTAGCGCTGTCATGCAGCTACTTTTGAATAATGAATGTTTATCTGGATAACCTATTGTTGATCACTGTGAGGTGACACTGATGTTGGCGTCCTCTGGCTATTTTGGAAGATAGACCTTATATTCAGCTACTTCTATCTGACCAATGTCCTTAAACCGATTGGTTTCCTTTTTCCCCTTGGTGCATGTTTTTTATACATCTTTCTGAAGGTGCACACTTTAATGAAATGCTTCCAGGAAAATATGGGGCGAAACCTGGTCCCTGAGGTGCACGGACCTGAGTGAGCTAGTGCAAATTTCGTGACACCAATTGTATTTTACTAGGTGCTGTTTCCGAAGCTACAGAGCCATTGAAAGTAGCAGACAGCAGTTGGGGGTATGCTCAGGAAATGTAATGGGGTGGTGGAATTTGTAATGTACTGATCGTTGGGTTTGGTTCTCGCTCTAGGTGAATTTTGTGTGGTGTCAGCTTCTGAAGTCGGAGATCATATATCGGACTGAATTACCAGGCCGGCTGGTGCTGCTTTGATAATTGTCCTGAGCTTGCTAATTGACTAGCTAGCTATGGATGACAAGAGCAAGAAAGGACGAGCTCTCGAGCAAGGGGTTTGTGCGTTGATCTGTGCAGTCAGTGCACAAGAAGTTGGCAATTGTGAGGTCCTTGCAAGTCATACAGTGGCGGTGACAGACGCATTGATTCTATCCGGTGTTGGGAGCATCGTTAGGTTTGGCAGATACTCACTTTAATATCAGACACATTGTCAGATAAATAAGCAGATCCAGAGTGTCGACCCAGAGGAAGATGTTTACAATACAATATTTCATGTCTTTTTGGTGTAAAAAAGCCACATACAATTGACCATGTGAAAAACAGGAATTTTCCAAATTTACGGCAGCAATAGTGCTTTGTTAATGGTTATGGCAAAGGCAAAGGCAAGACGAAACGGGAATTGTAACTGGAGCCGCTTGAATTCAAATGGTAAGTCATTGGAAATCATCGGTATGAGTGGAATCAATACGACTTTGCCTTTGAATCTGCCACCTATAATTGTTGCCTCAATTAAATTTGGTGAACATTTTTTGATGGTCCATCTTGCATAATAAATCCGTTGCATAATTTTGGTGCTTTTAAGTTGCGAAGAAGCATTATCTGTGATGCAACCTTCAATGTTAATACATGTGGTGGCATTTCGGCTGGTTCCAATGAATTCAAAAATTCAGTAGAAGAATTTAAGGCTTGTTCTTGGATCATAACTGTGTCAATCGATTCATATTTCATAGTTAAGCCAAGCAATTTCAATTGAATTATTAACATCATAATTTTTTTTGTACCAAAATTGCACGTCCCCACAGCCAATCCGAATTTTTTTTAGTTGGTTGTAAGACTTGGAAATACCTTGTCGACAACGGCTTCAATATTCGTTTGCATTTGGCGGATGATCGGCGGGAATGTAATCTCATTTGTGGCGGGATAAATTGAACTTTTTCCATTTCCGATGTCCAACAGTTGTTTTGAGAATGTTTCGGCAGAAGGGTCTTGCAACAAATGCACACACATGTTGACAGCGTGATTTTTTCGACTCGGTTCCAAAGGTATGAAGATTTCAAGCATGCGTTCAACTGATTAGCGGGTATTGATTGAGGAATACGGGACATAAACAGTTTGCATGACAGAGTCCTGAGAACCAGTCAAAAGAATATGTGATAACTCAATCCAAACATTTGGTTCCTGAACCAAAAAATGCTTAGTGTGATTTTTCTCCTCGGTTCCAAAGGTATGAAGATTTCAAGCGTGCGTTCAACTCATCTTTTGGCATTGATGGAGGAGTACGGAACATAAACAGTTGCACTTCGATGTGAATCAGTCAAAACAATATGTGAAAACTCAAACCAAACGTTTGATTATTGATCAAATTATAAAACGTATAGCAAACGGAAATATCGGAAACATTCCTCATCAATTAAATATTGGCGTCGGTTCGAATGTTGAATTAGATTGCACACTCAATGGCATCTTTGGGAATTGCATCGAAAGTTTTGGATGACGGGCGCACACGAACTTATATTGAATTTGAACCAGACAGAATCACCAACTTGCTAAATCAAATTAACGAAAATGTGCACACTGACAAGTCGGTTCATACGACACAGAATTTTACAACAATTTTGATATTAATTTATCAAAGACAAATATGCATGGCGCTATGGTAATGCTCTGTATTTGGTGGGAGAAAAGGGGTTCTATCTATTATGAGCTGCTCAAATCTTGATTCATTCTTGGCCTCAAAATGAGCAGTTCTTTCAGCGCTCAATCCATATGTTGCCAGAAAGGTGAGATGCTACAGAGATGCTAATCGGGACTGATTTTTGAAAATCCCGAGGTTCGGGATTTTGTAAAGGGATTTTTCGTTTTTTTCGGAAACGGGATTCCCCGTCTGGCATCTCTAGTCATAGCTAACAATGCCAAATACAATATCGAAAAAACCGTTTTTGCCTAAAAAACGTTTTTGCCTAAAACTTTTAAACCAAGTACTATTTAATTTTTTTTGATCAAGTTACCTTTGAAAAGCATTTTTAGTTATTATGTTTAATGTCAATTATGTTCATTTGTTGTTAATTTGATTAAAATGAGTGACGAGAAATAAATGGGTACTAAAACTAACTATTAAATATTTTCAACAAAACCCAACTTGCTCCTACAAATAGTTGGCCAAACAATCAAAGGTCTGCAGTCAAACTGATTACAATATTATTAAACAGTATCGGGGGAACTTGACCGTTAATAGAAATCCTGGTTCAGTGAAGGAATGGCCCACATGATGTTACTAAAGCCAATAAATAGAAAGCATTTTCAAAGAGCTCCCAAAACATAGTGTAGGAAAGCAGTCCGGTTAGCTCAGTACTCGGACTATTTGGTACGAAAAGTTAAAGCCAATGCAGGTTTAAAAACCTGACAGGACCTCTGCTAAAAATTTAGAGGCCAAAGACAGAGCACGGAAATTGAAGTCAAATTTTATAAAAAAAAATATACCTGCTGCACAATGGATGACGAAAAGTATGCTCTAGAAAATATTTCGCAGCTTCAGGGTCAATAGTTTTATGTTGTTGATGCTCGAAGGAATGTTGTTGAAAAGTTTAGGACAAAAAAGCAATATGCAGTTGCGGCAAAGGAGGCCAAACATTTGTTACAAAGATCTCTATAAATACCGAAATTTACATCAAGGAATGTTTAGAAAAGAGGGTGTTTCCATTCGTAAGGCTTTATTAATTAGTCCATTTTTTTTTGGCCTGATTTGGCATCCTGTCACTATGATAAGCAAGGCCTTGAGTGGTACAAGAACAATAATGTGGTATTTGTACCAGGAGGTACAAATCATCCAAACTGCCTAGAGCTAAGGCCAGTGGAGAAATATTGGGCTCTTGTTGAAAGAGAATTGAAGTGCACAAAAAAGGTGTCAAAAAGTGTGGTAGACTTTAAACGGAGAAATACTATCTGTTCGATGGAAGCAGTGGTGTTAGGTGCGACGATTTTACGTCATTTGAACGATTTTTTTGAGTAAATTTAGTGATTTGACGTTTGATGATTTCTTTTGTAAATTCGCTAACATGCCGACGATTTTTCCACTTAAATTTTATTTTATAAATTAAAATAAATATATAAAAAAGAGAGGAAGTTTTTCTTGAAATTTATGTAAAACTAAAGATTTCTCGAAGTACAATTGAAATTTAAAATCAATTTGTTATAGATAAAAATAAGAATGAACTATTTTCTAGTAGGTGTTGTCGAGTACAATAAAAAAATGTTTTTGCTTAAGAAATACATTAAGATTTCTCAAGGTAACATAAATAACTTATATACCATTCGATGGGTCTCAGTTTCTTCTTTCCAAATCCGCTGAGAAACTAAAAATCAGTTGATATTCAACTAAGCTACTGGCTTATAAGCAGTGGCAAATCACCGCATTCTTGAGCTATCGTATCGAAATTCCTGCTCAATATCGAATGTCATAATCGAAAATAACAAAATTAGGATGCATTTTACTCGATATCGAATGCGGTAATTTGGCCCCTGAGCTTCGAATTAATTCACTGTGATAGCTCAAATTAATTCGTTTCTTTCAAAGGCTTTTATTTAAATAAAATTCTTTTATCGTTAAATTAATTCATAATGTAATTGTAAATAATTGTAAAAAATTAATAAAATTTGTGTTAATTCAAATATAATCAAAATCTAATTGAAGAAAAATGTAATCATTCAAAACATGTTTAAAGCCATTTTGTAATGGATTTGAATTAAGGAACATGATTCCATAAGGAATTGATTCTCATATGAATGAATGCAATACATTTGAAGGACAAATTAATTATGTCACAATGAATTCATTACCGGAATGGTTAAGAGATATAGTTTAATATGATTTCAAAAATGGAATTAATAATTAATTCTATGGAGTCTTTTCTTATAAGTGCAAGTTCTTTCGATTTTATTATTTTCTGGAAAAAGGTCAAATCAAATAATAATAATCCAGCGTTTCTGAATTTATGGGATTTTGTAAACGACTTAATAATTTTACAAAATTCATCAGTATTTTTAGCCAAATAAATATAAACAAAATTAAGACAAGAAATTCTTTGAGACAAAAAAAACCTTAAAGAATTTTTATTTTTAAAATAGTATTTCAAAAATAGTTTTAATGTGAATATTATTAAAAAATTAGTAACAAAAACACTGTAGTGAATAATATTAATGTACTTAAACAAATACTGTTAATTTATCATTGTTAAATTCGATGTTTTTTAGTGTTTTATTGATGCTTTTTATTTAAAGAAATAAAATTTTTATAAAAAAAAAATTAATTTAATGAATATAACATGATTTTAAGTCTTGACGATTTGATGACGATTTTTTTTAATTTTTGTGACGAATTTGACGTTTTTTTTTTCATAATTTTGGCGATTTTTCCAAAAAAAAAGCCTAACAGCACTGTATGGAAGTGACAGAAATGGAAGGGTTTCCGAAAAAGTTTCACAAATTCATCATTAGTGACTAGAACTATAAAAATAATATTTTTGTAAGTTCTAATAATTATTTTTAATCAAATAAATATCAAAATTGTAGGTTTATTGGTTTGTTTTTTATTAACATTAATGTATGTTAAGATTTTTTCGATATCACTCCTTAAATTCATTTAATGTTTATTAAATCCTTTCACATTTTTTTATTAAACTAAGATATTAATAAATAACTTAAAAAATGGCAATTTTTTAATAATTTGTTTGGACTGTGATCTAGTTGTTAAATGAATATTTGGAAAAGTTGCCATAAATATTAAGTTTTATCCATTTATGTAGTCCTGAGATTATAATGCATACAGTTTTATACAAAACTTTATATTCTATTTCCCTTCAAAAAACCTTCCTTCATGAATTATCTACTGCTGACTTAATTACCAATTAAAACGCATAAATAATAAACAGATTTCAAACAAAATTTTAAATCGATAACATATATACATACATACATACATTTATAGACAAATCCTAGCAATACACATGCTCTCACAAATTATATGTACCGAGTAGTAGTATACTAATTTCAATTATTCATGTCTAGCACATGTCACATTGCTGTTATCTAAGGTCAGTTAACACGACAGCTTTTCCTAAATACACATACTTGCAAACCTACATACACACACACACATACTACAAAAAACTAACAATACAGATACTATAACAGAAAGTCAAACCCATAAACACCCTTACCCCCAAAAAAAGGAAACAATTTCACCCCCTAATGCTGCTACTACCAACTTATTAAACTTTAAAATTAATGGAACAATTTGTAAAATGGAACCAAATAACAATAACAAAACTTTTGGTTGAAAGAGAGCATGAAAACACAAAAACAAACAAATGAACTACAAACAAAAAAAAGAGTGAAAAACTTTAATCAAGTTTAAAATCTTAAAATAAATGTGAACTTAAATTGCAGGATTTTAATTTATTAAACATGAAAAAACAAAGAAATGAAAATTAAAACAAGAGATAAAAAAATACATGAAAAACAAAAAAAGCTGAAAAACTTTTTAGTTTTCTTGTTAATAAAATTAAAAGCGCAGGTCCCTTTTTGAAAAATTGCTTAAACTTTGACATTTAAGCTGTTTTAAAGAGAAAATGAGAGCTAAAAGCTTTTAAATCAGCTGAATGGAAATTATGTTTTAAAATAAAGAGTTTTTTTAAAGTTCTTTCTTAACACGTGCCTTTTTAACAACAGCAAAGCTTTTGCTTGTTTAGCTCTTTTAAATTTAAAAAGCTTGGTAACATTTACTCTTTTTATTAAAATTTGTTTTTATTGCATTTAGAGTTCTGAATTTATGGTGTCACTGTAAAGCTTTTTGCTCTATAAATCTCCTTTTTCATTTAACTGGAGTGTGTGCAGCATCTGCCATTAAATAAAATTTGCTTTACCCCTGTGATTATAAGCCAAAAAGGCGGCATGAAAAGTTTTTTTTTTCATTTTTTTTTTTTTGGTTGTTATTGTCGGTTACGCTAGTGCAAAAGTAGTAAAATTCATTGAGGCATGAGAGTGTAAATATGTAAATTCATTTGAGGTTGTAATGAGTTGTAATCACCAAATGATACCGGCCGATTTGTTCTGCTTTCTTACTTTATTTCGTAAGTTTATTATTTAGCAGGAAACCAACTATTTTCTATTAGAAAATTGAGTGTATGTGTAAAGCTTAGCAGAGCAGATTATTGAGATAAAAGTTGTGAAATAAAAGATTATAAAAGAAGTATATAAAATGTAGAATTAAATTAATTGCTATTAATTTAGTTACAAAATTCAAAATGTGTTTGTTTTAACTTTAAAAACATTTTAAGTTAATTAAGATGAACTTTAATAAATGCAAGATATAAATATTGTAAAAGTTTGTTCATAAAGGTTTAATCTAGGCAAAGTTTAAAGGATTTTTATTAAAACAATAATAATGTGCTTTTGGCTGATAACATAACATCTAATTGTATCTAGATGGAAATATTTAGCTGTGTTTTATTATACACACTTAAATTATTTCAGGTTGTTTGCCTAATATGAGAGCTATATTGATATTCTAGGGCGATTTCAGCCTTTACGAACCGTACTTACACAAAATTTTATCTTAATGCCTGTATGCAATTTATTCCAAAAAAGATTTATTTTGGGGATTTAGTCAAAGGGAAGCTATAGTCAAATATGGACAGTTTAATAAAAAAGAAACAATGATCAATTAATTTTGTTTAACATTATGTTACAAAAATGTCAACATTTTTATTATACTTATTTATTTATTATAAAGTAAATTTACAAGAAATACAATTTTTTAAATTAAGACTGGCTTCTTTAAATTATTCAAAAAGTTTATATGTTTTTAATAAAATCTAAAGGTAAATGTTTTTTTTAGTACATTGTACTTATTTATTATAGTGGGAGTAGACTTAAAAATGCGTAATTTTTTTTTGAAAGCGGGTCTTGTTTTTAGTAACTTATACGTTGTTTTGAAGGGTACATTAGGGTGGCCCTTAATAAACTAAAGTTTAATTTTGGCCATTCTCACCCCCCAGTTCGGTGAACATTAGTAAAAAAATCATCCTGAAAAAATTTTATGTTAATCGGTTGGGGTTAAGACGTGCCGCAAGCCCTCTGAAGTTTTGAAATGCATTTACAAGGGGAAAAAATGCTTTTTTTTTCAATTTTGTAAAAATTTTGCCATTAAAAAATTACTTTTGTAATTTAATTTAAATGAATCGAAATGTGTACGTAATTGTCGTTTGTTAAATTTCCTCATAATCGTCCCAAAAATATACAACATTTCGAACATTTCGAAATATTTCCAAGAGAAATTCAAAATATTGAAAAATTTGACCTTTGACCTTCACGATTTAAGGCTTAACGTTTTCCGATTTTAGTGAAAGATTCAGAGTATGTTTAGAATTATCTGGACTATAATATTCTCAATAGGTTTTTCTTAAAATTCATAAGAGTAAGGAAATAGAGCTCATTGGCCTAAAAATTGCCAAATAATTGGTTTTCTCGAAAATTTCAAAATTTAAATCGCAGGTACGGAAAAACTATAAGAGATATTTTCATAATTTGTTCAAACTTTTATTCCCTATTGTGTTGACAATAAATCCCAATGAGATTATCAAAAAATTCTGAAATTTGTTTAACAAAATTTTTAAAAATTTGAAAATGGAGTTTTGAAACTGCCGTTAAAAAATTTTTAATTTTTTGTTCATACCTAAGAATAGGTTAGCGGTATCCTACGAAGACAAAAACTCATATACAAGTAAATATGGTCATATTTTAAGTAAAAATGATTCTTATTTCTCAAAATATGTTAATTTTGTTCCTACATTTCTTGTTCTAGTGGCCTGAGACACGTTAATGGTCTGGCGAATTTTTAATAACTTTAACATTTTTTGACCAATTTCTGCTGTTTATGTCTCATTAGAACGACAATTATGTACACATTTCGATTCTTTTAAATTAAATTACAAAAGTAATTTTTTAATGGCAACATTTTTACAAAAACTGAAAAAAATTCCATTTTTCCCTGTAAATGCATCTCAAAACTTCAGAGGGCTTGCATATCTGTCATTAATTCTCACTTAGTTATGAAACAATAAATTTGTGATACCATACACCACCATAATGGGGGGTGGGGTGTTTTTTATAATGCGTTTGTGTAGATGTTTGTAACGCCCAAAAATATTGGCCTAACTCCCACCGATCGACTTAAAATCACTTTCTGAGTCGATTAAACGATGCCCTTCCATATAATACCCTACACTAAGTAAAAGAGCAAAAACATTTTTCTTTTAAAATTTCAATAATTTATATTTTTGAGTGATTTTCGGAAGTGGGCCTTATATGGGGGCTATGACCAATTATGGACCGATCACCATGAAATTAGGTCGTGTGATTTATGTCTATATGAAAGTTTACTATGTTGAATTTTGTGTGTATACCAACATTTTTAAGCGATTTATGCACGTTAAAGTGATTTTCGTAAGCGGGTCTATATGGGAGCTATGACTAATTATGGACCGATCGTAACAAAATTTGGTGACATGAATTTTCTATATATAAAACTTATTTGGAGCGGAATTTGTGGAGATACATATATAAATTAAACATTTATGACCGATAAAATCCAATTTCGGGAGGACATTTGTATGGGGGCTAGGTGAAATAATGGACCGATTTCAGCTAGTTTCAATAGGCTTGGTCCTTGAGCCGAAAAAATAATATGTACCAAATTTCATCGAAATATCGTCAAAATTGCGACCTGTACTCTGCGCACAAGGTTTACATGGACAGCCAGCCAGCCAGCCGACCAGACGGACGGACGGACATCGTTTAATCGACTCAGAAAGTAATTCTAAGTCGATCGGTATACTTTAAGGTGGGTGTTAGACTAATATTTTTGGGCGTTACAAACATCTGCACAAACGCATTATACCCTCCCCACTATGGTGGTGTAGGGCATTGGTAGGCAAAAAGAGGCATTTAATTTGTGTGCTCTTTTGGGTAAAAAATAAAATATCCACAACAACATCGAGAAACTCAACAACAACATACGCTCTGTTACGCTCTTTTGTTCACATTCGGGTTGTTTGACGATAATCATAGTAACCTTAACAATATGAACGCCTACCATGGGTGTAGGGTATAAAAAAAGTCAATACCTCATACAGTTTTTCCGTACCTGCGATTAAAATTTTGCGATTTTCGAGAAAAAATAATTTTTTGGTCATATTTTGGCGAATGATACCAATTTGATTACTGTTATGAACAGGGCAACCAAAAATATGCTCTAAAAAAACTGTTTTATGCGCATAAAATATGCACTTAAAAACGAAAAATATGCTCTTAAAATATAAAAAATATGCACTTAAAAATAGTTGGTTATTGTTTGATTTCAATGTTTTATTAAAAATAATATAAGAAATAAATAAAAATTTGTTTAGTAATTAGTTGCATAATATTGTAGGGAGAGGATATTAAGAATTTCTCGAAATGTTTCTATTCTACATAAAGCTTTAAAATCTACTTTTTTATCATTTGAATTATGTTTCCATCGCTATAGAGAGCGTTTGCAATTGTTTGGTAAAAAATTGCGGTGGATTTTGGAGCACTTATCATATATGAAGATTAACATCTAAATTTGACTTCCAAAATTTTAACAGAATTATCAAAAAGCCTTACAATAGTGAAATGATTTGTTTTATTTAAAACTGCGGAAAAATAAAAAACCTCTTTTGCATTTTTATTATTGGAACTCAAAATACCGTGACATTTCCTATGTTTCTTCCTTTCTCATCAATTGATTGTTTTTTAATGATTTCCTAATACAATTTGTAACAAACGTGATATTTTCGATATTTTTGAGCATGATATTTTCGATGGATCTTAATATTCTGAACATTTGCTGAAAAGTTGTTTAATTTTACAGTAGTGGTAAACTGTTAATGCCCAACCATAACTGTCTCAAGCTACCTTAAGTTTTTTTTTTAAATGTATCCAACATTTTGTTAAGAATTTGCCCATTTTCTTTTCTTTTAATTTTTTATGTATTTTTTACTATTTGTTAAATTTTGATATTTGTGTGTGAATATTTTTAATTTAATTCAAATATATTGAAACTAAGATCCCTTAAGTCAATGAAAATTAATTGAAGATAAGTCGATTATTGGTACTCCATTTTTTTCTTTAAGTAGCTTAGGCAAATTATCATTGGACCTTAACAAAATTGTAAAATATAGATATGAAAAATTACTATACAAGCATTAGAATTATATTTAGAAAACAAAATAATGGAAATAAAGAAAATATGCAACAAAAATATGCAGTTATGAGTTAAATATGCAAAAATATGCTATAAAACGCAAAATATGCAAAAATATGCAGTAAAGAGCAAAATATGTAAAAATATGCAATAACAAATCGATGCCAAAATTCTTATAATTGTCTGAAACGGATAAATAACTAACTCATATGTTTATACGACGCACAGCAAAAAATATGATATTGCATATTTTTGGTTGCCCTGGTTATGAATTTTAAGTAAAAACTTACTCATAATAATGATAATTCTAAATATAGTCTGAAAGTTTTGCCATATGTTGGTCAGCTTTTTTAAAAATAAAGAGCGTACTTTTGCACCGAATGGGCTAGATTTTATGTTAGTCAGTTTACCAATAATATACAAAAGATTTCAGATCAATATCGATAATGCATCCAAAAATTAACGATTTTCAATTTAAAAATTCCTAAAAATAGTAGATTTTTTCTGTTTTTTTTGGGCGAAAATGTAACTTAACTCTTTCTTTATTCAAAAAAAACTTTCTTTAAAAACATACAAGAATTTTCAGTTTTTTCCAAAGAATATTTTGGTATAAAAAACTTGTCCTAATTTTTGAATAATATTAGGAACAACTTGACCTATTTTTTAGTAAAATTTCAAGTTTGTTCTAAAATCGCAAAGCTGGGATCAGAAAACGGAAAGCGGCTTTAGAAACCTTGAAGTGTCCCCTCTCTATACCCAAAGTATTTTCCCAACCACAAAGGAAATGTGGACCCTATGAGCCAAATTGTAAAAAATACTATTTTTAGGAGTTGCGGCATTCCCTTTAACTTTTTGACAAGTTTTTTTTTACAGTTTGTTATTTAGAATGACTAGTTTAAAAAACATTGAAAATTTCATAGAGTTTTGTTAAAAAATAAAAATTTTATTACATATTTATTGAGTTTCAAAAACATAAATTTGTATCAAAATTTTAATAGGATTGCTAATATTAGGAACAATTTTATGCACATTTATTTCGGACTAATTTTTTTTGTTTGGATAAGTTAATTTTTGGTTTAAAAAAAAAATCTCAATTAGATTCAAAAATATGTCACTTTAAAACTGGGTCTTTAAAAAAAATGCACTTTGAAATGTTTAGCTTTTATTTTGAAACATTTGTACAATTTAAATATATTCAAAGTATTGGCCATTGTTATTTATGACCTTTTCCCATCTTTTTGGCAACATATGGATTCCAAGCCAAAAGCTCAATTTTTGAGGCCAAGAACGAATCAAGCCAATATCGGATACTTTCTTCCAAAGTGAAGGGTATCACAGAGAGAGCCATCTCTATTGATCGAAACAAATAGTATTCGGACGGGTCAAAGTCTGGACTATAAGGCGGCTGAGGCAAAACTTCCCAAGCACTTCATTCCAAATCAATTTTAACAGGAATTGCATAATGTGGCCGAACGTTGTCCTGTTGGAATATTAAGGTTTCATATCTGGCCGCATATTCTTTGCGTTTTTCGGCTAATATTGCCTTTAAAAGAATCAATTGCATTCGGTATGGTTTCCCTATGATACGTCTGTTCATATTTCATCAGCTTATAATAGATAGAATTCTTTTGCTCCCACCAAATACAGAGAATTACCCTATCGCCATGGATATTTGGCTTTGGTGTCGATTCGGCTGGTTGGCCGGCCTTCACATACGAACTCTTACGCTTCGGGTTATCGCAATGGATTCATTTTTCAGCGAGGGAAATGACTTGGTCTAAAAATTATTTTCTTTTATAACGTTCAAACATCATTTCGGATATGCGAAATCCTTTTTCAATGTCTATCGGCTTCAATTTGTATGGTACACAATTTCCCTGCTCTTGGATGAATCCTGCTGCTAGCACATGTTTTAGAATTGCTGATTTAGTAGCTGTCAATGATTTTGCAAGCTTTTTTTGAGTTTAAGGAAAAATCTTCTTTAATGTTTTTTGGCTGGCTAGGGCGAACTTTGTCTTCCGTGCCAAAATCACCACTTCTGAACCGCTCAAACGATCTCTCGCTCATTAAAACCGATGGAAAATATTCGCCATACCTTTTTTTCATGTGAAGTAAAACTTCCCGCACAGGACGCATTTTTTCTCATTTGGAAAGTTTTCTTTAGAATATTGTCTTGTTTTAGACAGTTTTCTCTATTTTAAAAACACAAAAGTGTATTTCATTTTTATGCTTCGTTAAAAATTGAATAAAAATTAAAACAAAAACAATTTGAGACCTAAAATTGTTTAAAAAAAAATAGAAAAAACCTTTAAAACAATTTACTACACAAACACAAAAAAAATCTGTTTCAAATATTTCAAAATGTAAATGAATAAACAAACATTTGAGTTACAACGGCGGCGTTAGCAGCAGCAATGAAAACAACTAAAAAACATTTGTTTGTTTAATTCATATTTTTGGTAATTTTTGTTTTATTTCTCTATTTTTTCCAGGACTATATAAATGTACATACAAAATCAAACTCAGCCACACACTAACATTTTTCTATGCTATGGAATTATTTCTATATATTTTGTCTACACACAGACGCTTAAACACAAACATCCATAAAATAATTGAAAAATAAATATTTGCATGGTTGGTAGAAATGTTTAACGAACCCTTAACATAAAAATTATAACATTAAATATAAAAAAAAATATGAAAAAAACAGAATAAATGGACTCAGTTAGAAGAAGTAGTAAATAATACAAAAACAAAAAGGGATGGAAACTCTATAATCAGCATTTAATTTGATTTTAAATGCTTTTATATTATTTTTGTTATTTAAATTGCGGTTAGTAGAAAACTGGTTGTCTTACACTAGCATTGAAGGTTTCTTTTTTAAATTCTTGTTTAATGTAGCCAGAAAAATTAAATAAGTTATATCAAGATCATAAGTAATGCAGTGTCGGTGATAACCGGACACTGGAATGACTACTATAGACATTTTTTTCATCTTATTTGTCACAGCCAGGCATTTGGAGATATATGAATCAGGTTTCTGGGACATCGTTGCTTCAATAGTCTTCCTACACTCTGGAACATGAAGTTAGAATACATTAACGCCTTCAAAAGGAATAGCAATTGTCAACTTTTCTATAGAAAAGTGTTTTATTTAGACAGTTTTCTATAGAAAAGTGTCTTTTTGAGACAGTTTTCTATAGAAACGTGTCTTTTTTAGAAAAGTGTTTTTTTTAGACACTTTTCTATAGAAAAGTGTCTTTTTTTAGACACTTTTCTATAGAAAAGTGTCTTTTTTTAGACACTTTTCTATAGAAAAGTGTTTTTTTTTAGACACTTTTCTATAGAAAAGTGTCTTTTTTTAGACACTTTTCTATAGAAAAGTGTCTTTTTTTAGACACTTTTCTATAGAAAAGTGTTTTTTTTTAGACACTTTTCTATAGAAAAGTTTCTTTTTTTAGACACTTTTCTATAGAAAAGTTTCTTTTTTTAGACACTTTTCTATAGAAAAGTTTCTTTTTTTAGACACTTTTCTATAGAAAAGTGTCTTTTTTTAGACACTTTTATATAGAAAAGTGTCTTTTTTTAGACACTTTTCTATAGAAAAGTGTCTTTTTTTAGACACTTTTCTATAGAAAAGTGTCTTTTTTTAGACACTTTTCTATAGAAAAGTGTCTTTTTTTAGACACTTTTCTATAGAAAAGTGTCTTTTTTTAGACACTTTTCTATAGAAAAGTGTCTTTTTTTAGACACTTTTCTATAGAAAAGTGTCTTTTTTTAGACACTTTTCTATAGAAAAGTGTCTTTTTTTAGACACTTTTCTATAGAAAAGTGTCTTTTTTTAGACACTTTTCTATAGAAAAGTGTCTTTTTTTAGACACTTTTCTATAGAAAAGTGTCTTTTTTTAGACACTTTTCTATAGAAAAGTGTCTTTTTAAGACAGTTTTCTATAGAAGTTTTCTAAGAAGTGTCTTTTTTTAGACACTTTTCTATAGAAAAGTGTCTTTTTTTAGACACTTTTCTATAGAAAAGTGTCTTTTTTTAGACACTTTTCTATAGAAAAGTGTCTTTGCTTAGACACTTTGTGTCTTTTTAAGACAGTTTTCTATAGAACAGTGTCTTTTTTAGACAGTTTTCTATAGAAAAGTGTCTTTTTTAGACAGTTTTCTATAGAAAAGTGTCTTTTTTAGACAGTTTTCTATAGAAAAGTGTCTTTTTTAGACAGTTTTCTATAGAAAAGTGTCTTTTTTAGACAGTTTTCTATAGAAAAGTGTCTTTTTTAGACAGTTTTCTATAGAAAAGTGTCTTTTTTAGACAGTTTTCTATAGAAAAGTGTCTTTTTTAGACAGTTTTCTATAGAAAAGTGTCTTTTTTAGACAGTTTTCTATAGAAAAGTGTCTTTTTTAGACAGTTTTCTATAGAAAAGTGTCTTTTTTAGACAGTTTTCTATAGAAAAGTGTCTTTTTTAGACAGTTTTCTATAGAAAAGTGTCTTTTTTAGACAGTTTTCTATAGAAAAGTGTCTTTTTTAGACAGTTTTCTATAGAAAAGTGTCTCTTTTAGACAGTTTTCTATAGAAAAGTGTCTTTTCTAGACAGTTTTCTATAGAAAAGTGTCTAAAAAAGACACTTTTCTCCCTTTTGTTTAACCCCTTTTTAAAAGTAACGGAATTGGTAGCCTCCACGCCTCTTTAAATTATTCAATTGATTAATAACAGTTAAAAGGTTTCGTTTGTTAGAGTGTTGTTTGTAAATGTTTTGTAATGTTGGTGTTGTTGTTTTTTTTTTTTGTTTCAAAAAACAGCAACAAAAACATCAACACTGCTGCTAAATGCTGCTTCAACACAAACCCAACAACGAGCGGGGAATTATGGTGTAAATGCCTTTTTTATGTATTTGTTAAATGTTTAGTTTAAATGTATCTGTGTGTGTGTTTTTTTGGAAATAAATAAAAACAAACTGAAAACCCAAAAAGAAGGAAACAAAATAAAATTTATTTTTAACGAGGACATCATGGCGTATGAACAACATCATTAAGTTGCCACACAGTGAGAAGGGACACAGACACAAAACCTGCAAAATATACAACGATTTTTTGAAATGTAAATAAATCAAAGTACTTTTTTGCTTAATTTTTTGTTTTTGGCAAAAGTAATTGAAGTCATTAAAACAGGAATTTTTTGTTGCTAAAAATGGCTGGTTAAATACGTGTATAAGTTTGTTTGTGTTTGTAACGGAAAAAAATATTTGCAAAATTTCTATTGCATATTTTTAGGAAAACATTATTTAGTTGCTAGCAAATTAAAAATTCTTAGCACGTCTTCAAAGCGAAAAATTGTGTTCTGCTGAAATTGATTTTCAAGCCTTAATATTGAAATTGTTGACCAAAAGAGGCAAGGGTATTAGGTCAAGCTTAAAAGTTTTATTCAGAAAAGGTATGACACTAAAACGAAAAGGATGTAGTTGCCAGTTAAGGAAAAACAATGCGCTAGAAGTAAAATGCTATAATTGAAATTTGAGGTCAAAACAAGAAATTTTTTAATGCTGATTTAATATTAACATGGACTCTAGTAGATTTTGCAATTAAACAAAATCATCACCTAGTTTGAACAAAACATAAATACCATCTACATATGCATAAATACATAAATATCATAACAAATATATTACTATTCCCCATTGCAAATATTTTTTTGATATTTCCATCATGTCTGTTCTTTGCCCTTCCCTCCAAAACTAAATTTACTACTTACATGTAAATATGCTTGAACAACTGTAAGCATTTTTACATGTAGGTAGAAATTTGCTTAAAAATATGTATTTCTTGCATATAAACATTCATTACATATTAACATGATGTTGAATATTTAACCCTATGGGAATTCTAACATGCTGTGTTACGTTTAGCCTGCGGTTAAAGGAATATGACACTTTGCAAAATTCTATATTGACGAAAATGATTAACTGTGTTTAGGCTTAGCTGGCAAAGGAAGCATATACACACACACGAATATTTGCTAAATTTACAATATTAGGTGAAATGCCAAAAAAAAGAAAAGAACAAATTCTGAGAAGACACTGAAACTAAAACATCTTTAAGTAAGATAAATGACATCAAATTTCTATAAAAACTGGTTCTTTGCTATAGAAAATACACTAAAGAAAAAAGTAATCCTAGCAAATAAAAAAACAATAAAACAAAATAAAAGGTACAACTTCCTGTAACAACTAGACAATTTTCTATAGAAAACTTTTCTATATAAAACTTTCTAGACAAACACTGTCACAACAAGAAAATTTTCTATAGAAAACTGTCTCAACAAGACACTTTTCTATAGAAAACTGTCTCAACAAGACACTTTTCTATAGAAAACTGTCTCAACAAGACACTTTTCTATAGAAAACTGTCTCAACAAGACACTTTTCTATAGAAAACTGTCTCAACAAGACACTTTTCTATAGAAAACTGTCTCAACAAGACACTTTTCTATAGAAAACTGTCTCAACAAGACACTTTTCTATAGAAAACTGTCTCAACAAGACACTTTTCTATAGAAAACTGTCTCAACAAGACACTTTTCTATAGAAAACTGTCTCAACAAGACACTTTTCTATAGAAAACTGTCTCAACAAGACACTTTTCTATAGAAAACTGTCTCAACAAGACACTTTTCTATAGAAAACTGTCTCAACAAGACACTTTTCTATAGAAAACTGTCTCAACAAGACACTTTTCTATAGAAAACTGTCTCAACAAGACACTTTTCTATAGAAAACTGTCTCAACAAGACACTTTTCTATAGAAAACTGTCTCAACAAGACACTTTTCTATAGAAAACTGTCTCAACAAGACACTTTTCTATAGAAAACTGTCTCAACAAGACACTTTTCTATAGAAAACTGTCTCAACAAGACACTTTTCTATAGAAAACTGTCTCAACAAGACACTTTTCTATAGAAAACTGTCTCAACAAGACACTTTTCTATAGAAAACTGTCTCAACAAGACACTTTTCTATAGAAAACTGTCTCAACAAGACACTTTTCTATAGAAAACTGTCTCAACAAGACACTTTTCTATAGAAAACTGTCTCAACAAGACACTTTTCTATAGAAAACTGTCTCAACAAGACACTTTTCTATAGAAAACTGTCTCAACAAGACACTTTTCTATAGAAAACTGTCTCAACAAGACACTTTTCTATAGAAAACTGTCTCAACAAGACACTTTTCTATAGAAAACTGTCTCAACAAGACACTTTTCTATAGAAAACTGTCTCAACAAGATACTTTTCTATAGAAAACTGTCTCAACAAGACACTTTTCTATAGAAAACTGTCTCAACAAGACACTTTTCTATAGAAAACTGTCTCAACAAGACACTTTTCTATAGAAAACTGTCTCAACAAGACACTTTTCTATAGAAAACTGTCTCAACAAGACACTTTTCTATAGAAAACTGTCTCAACAAGACACTTTTCTATAGAAAACTGTCTCAACAAGACACTTTTCTATAGAAAACTGTCTCAACAAGACACTTTTCTATAGAAAACTGTCTCAACAAGACACTTTTCTATAGAAAACTGTCTCAACAAGACACTTTTCTATAGAAAACTGTCTCAACAAGACACTTTTCTATAGAAAACTGTCTCAACAAGACACTTTTCTATAGAAAACTGTCTCAACAAGACACTTTTCTATAGAAAACTGTCTCAACAAGACACTTTTCTATAGAAAACTGTCTCAACAAGACACTTTTCTATAGAAAACTGTCTCAACAAGACACTTTTCTATAGAAAACTGTCTCAACAAGACACTTTTCTATAGAAAACTGTCTCAACAAGACACTTTTCTATAGAAAACTGTCTCAACAAGACACTTTTCTATAGAAAACTGTCTCAACAAGACATTTTTCTATAGAAAACTGTCTCAACAAGACATTTTTCTATAGAAAACTGTCTCAACAAGACATTTTTCTATAGAAAACTGTCTCAACAAGACACTTTTCTATAGAAAACTGTCTCAACAAGACATTTTTCTATAGAAAACTGTCTCAACAAGACATTTTTCTATAGAAAACTGTCTCAACAAGACACTTTTCTATAGAAAACTGTCTCAACAAGACATTTTTCTATAGAAAACTGTCTCAACAAGACACTTTTCTATAGAAAACTGTCTCAACAAGACATTTTTCTATAGAAAACTGTCTCAACAAGACATTTTTCTATAGAAAACTGTCTCAACAAGACACTTTTCTATAGAAAACTGTCTCAACAAGACACTTTTCTATAGAAAACTGTCTCAACAAGACACTTTTCTATAGAAAACTGTCTCAACAAGACACTTTTCTATAGAAAACTGTCTCAACAAGACACTTTTCTATAGAAAACTGTCTCAACAAGACACTTTTCTATAGAAAACTGTCTCAACAAGACACTTTTCTATAGAAAACTGTCTCAACAAGACACTTTTCTATAGAAAACTGTCTCAACAAGACACTTTTCTATAGAAAACTGTCTCAACAAGACACTTTTCTATAGAAAACTGTCTCAACAAGACACTTTTCTATAGAAAACTGTCTCAACAAGACACTTTTCTATAGAAAACTGTCTCAACAAGACACTTTTCTATAGAAAACTGTCTCAACAAGACACTTTTCTATAGAAAACTGTCTCAACAAGACACTTTTCTATAGAAAACTGTCTCAACAAGACACTTTTCTATAGAAAACTGTCTCAACAAGACACTTTTCTATAGAAAACTGTCTCAACAAGACACTTTTCTATAGAAAACTGTCTCAACAAGACACTTTTCTATAGAAAACTGTCTCAACAAGACACTTTTCTATAGAAAACTGTCTCAACAAGACACTTTTCTATAGAAAACTTTCCCAACCAGACACTTTTCTAATAGAAAACTTTCCCAACCAGACACTTTTCTAATAGAAAACTGTCCCAACCAGACACTTTTCTAATAGAAAACTGTCCCAACCAGACACTTTTCTATAGAAAACTTTCCCAACCAGACACTTTTCTAATAGAAAACTGTCCCAACCAGACACTTTTCTATAGAAAACTGTCTCAACAAGACACTTTTCTATAGAAAACTGTCTCAACAAGACACTTTTCTATAGAAAACTGTCTCAACAAGACACTTTTCTATAGAAAACTGTCTCAACAAGACACTTTTCTATAGAAAACTGTCTCAACAAGACACTTTTCTAATAGAAAACTGTCTCAACAAGACACTTTTCTAATAGAAAACTGTCCCAACCAGACACTTTTCTATAGAAAACTTTCCCAACCAGACACTTTTCTAATAGAAAACTGTCCCAACCATACACTTTTCTATAGAAAACTGTCCCAACCAGACACTTTTCTATAGAAAACTGTCCCAACCAGACACTTTTCTATAGAAAACTGTCCCAACCAGACACTTTTCTATAGAAAACTGTCCCAACCAGACACTTTTCTATAGAAAACTGTCCCAACCAGACACTTTTCTATAGAAAACTGTCCCAACCAGACACTTTTCTATAGAAAACTGTCCCAACCAGACACTTTTCTATAGAAAACTGTCCCAACCAGACACTTTTCTATAGAAAACTGTCCCAACCAGACACTTTTCTATAGAAAACTGTCCCAACCAGACACTTTTCTATAGAAAACTGTCCCAACCAGACACTTTTCTATAGAAAACTGTCCCAACCAGACACTTTTCTATAGAAAACTGTCCCAACAAGACACTTTTCTATAGAAAACTGTCTCAACAAGACACTTTTCTATAGAAAACTGTCTCAACAAGACACTTTTCTATAGAAAACTGTCTCAACAAGACACTTTTCTATAGAAAACTGTCTCAACAAGACACTTTTCTATAGAAAACTGTCTCAACAAGACACTTTTCTATAGAAAACTGTCTCAACAAGACACTTTTCTATAGAAAACTGTCTCAACAAGACACTTTTCTATAGAAAACTGTCTCAACAAGACACTTTTCTATAGAAAACTGTCTCAACAAGACACTTTTCTATAGAAAACTGTCTCAACAAGACACTTTTCTATAGAAAACTGTCTCAACAAGACACTTTTCTATAGAAAACTGTCTCAACAAGACACTTTTCTATAGAAAACTGTCTCAACAAGACACTTTTCTATAGAAAACTGTCTCAACAAGACACTTTTCTATAGAAAACTGTCTCAACAAGACACTTTTCTATAGAAAACTGTCTCAACAAGACACTTTTCTATAGAAAACTGTCTCAACAAGACACTTTTCTATAGAAAACTGTCTCAACAAGACACTTTTCTATAGAAAACTGTCTCAACAAGACACTTTTCTATAGAAAACTGTCTCAACAAGACACTTTTCTATAGAAAACTTTCCCAACCAGACACTTTTCTAATAGAAAACTTTCCCAACCAGACACTTTTCTAATAGAAAACTGTCCCAACCAGACACTTTTCTAATAGAAAACTGTCCCAACCAGACACTTTTCTAATAGAAAACTGTCCCAACCAGACACTTTTCTATAGAAAACTTTCCCAACCAGACACTTTTCTAATAGAAAACTGTCCCAACCAGACACTTTTCTATAGAAAACTGTCCCAACCAGACACTTTTCTATAGAAAACTGTCCCAACCAGACACTTTTCTATAGAAAACTGTCCCAACCAGACACTTTTCTATAGAAAACTGTCCCAACCAGACACTTTTCTATAGAAAACTGTCCCAACCAGACACTTTTCTATAGAAAACTGTCCCAACCAGACACTTTTCTATAGAAAACTGTCCCAACCAGACACTTTTCTATAGAAAACTGTCCCAACTAGACACTTTTCTATAGAAAACTGTCCCAACCAGACACTTTTCTATAGAAAACTGTCCCAACCAGACACTTTTCTATAGAAAACTGTCCCAACCAGACACTTTTCTATAGAAAACTGTCCCAACCAGACACTTTTCTATAGAAAACTGTCTCAACAAGACACTTTTCTAATAGAAAACTGTCTCAGCAAGACAATTTTTTGATAGAAAACTGTCTCTACAAGACAAGTTTCTAATAGAAAACTGTCTCAACGAATTTTCTATAGAAAACTGTCTCAAAGACAATTTTCTTACGAATTCAGCACAGATAGGACCTCGAGAAGTGTTGAATATTTTGTACAAAAAGATTCAGATATATTCTGCCTTTAAGTAAAAGTTTCTCATTAAACACTCCTTTAATTACCAAACATATAAAGCATAACAAAAGTTCTAACAGACCTCCTCCATTTCCCCAGCAGGTGTTTTTATGTTCAAAGAGCTTTCGTTATAAAACGCTAAATTTTATTTAAACTGCCATGACGTTTAGCAATTCACAAACTTTCTTTAATAATCTTAAAAATTTCAAAACCGAAGGCTGCAGCACAGACATATTAGATGTACAAGAAGCAAATAATGTATTGAAAAACAAAAAAAAACAAATTTGAATAAACTAAATAGGTATTAAGAATCAAAATGAAAAGAACTGTATTTGTATTTTCAAAACACCTACACATGAACTTTAAAACATCAAAGGAAAACGCTGCTACAAAAAGTGAGACACAAACAAACAAATTATTTTTTTTAACAGTATGAATATTTAACTAAATGTTTCAAAATACAAAATTTCATAAGATATTCATTCTTTCAAGGTGTTGGCAAAGCGTAGCGAATGTTATGTATAAAGTTTTCTTAATAAGTTTCTGGGAAATTGTGCATAAATTTAAATATTATAGCAAATATTTAATTAAAGTTAAAGTTGAAATGGGGTGGAAGTTAGCAACGGTAAGTTGAAGAAAGATGGAGAAAAGCAAATAATTTTGTCACAAAACTATTTCCTACACCGAGGATGTAAAATAGAAATTTCTATAGAAATGTGTCCGTTTGGTAGTCATTTCTCTAGAGAAGTGTCTGTTTGGGAGACATTTCTATAGAAAAGTGTCTGTTTGGGAGAGATTTCTATAGAAAATTGCCTGTTTTGGAGAGATTTCTATAGAAAAGTGCCTGTTTTGGAGAGATTTCTATAGAAAAGTGCCTGTTTTGGAGAGATTTCTATAGAAAAATATCCGTTTGGAAGACATTTCTATAAAAAAAGTGTCCGTTTGGGACAGTTTTCTATAGAAAAGTGTCTGGTTGGGACAGTTTTCTATAGAAAAGTGTCTGGTTGGGACAGTTTTCTATAGAAAAGTGTCTGGTTGGGACAGTTTTCTATAGAAAAGTGTCTGGTTGGGACAGTTTTCTATAGAAAAGTGTCTGGTTGGGACAGTTTTCTATAGAAAAGTGTCTGGTTGGGACAGTTTTCTATAGAAAAGTGTCTGGTTGGGACAGTTTTCTATAGAAAAGTGTCTGGTTGGGACAGTTTTCTATAGAAAAGTGTCTGGTTGGGACAGTTTTCTATAGAAAAGTGTCTGGTTGGGACAGTTTTCTATAGAAAAGTGTCTTGTTGGGACAGTTTTCTATAGAAAAGGGTCTGGTTGGGACAGTTTTCTATAGAAAAGGGTCTGGTTGGGACAGTTTTCTATAGAAAAGTGTCTGGTTGGGACAATTTTCTATAGAAAAGTGTCTGGTTGGGACAGTTTTCTATAGAAAAGTGTCTGGTTGGGACAGTTTTCTATAGAAAAGTGTCTTGTTGGGACAGTTTTCTATAGAAAAGTGTCTAGTTGGGACAGTTTTCTATAGAAAAGTGTCTGGTTGGGACATTTTTCTATAGAAAAGTGTCTGGTTGGGACAGTTTTCTATAGAAAAGTGTCTGGTTGGGACAGTTTTCTATAGAAAAGTGTCTGGTTGGGACAGTTTTCTATAGAAAAGTGTCTGTTTGGGACAGTTTTCTATAGAAAAGTGTCTGTTTGGGACAGTTTTCTATAGAAAAGTGTCTGGTTGGGACAGTTTTCTATAGAAAAGTGTCTGTTTGGTACAGTTTTCTATAGAAAAGTGTCTGTTTGGGACAGTTTTCTATAGAAAAGTGTCTGTTTGGGACAGTTTTCTATAGAAAAGTGTCTGTTTGGGACAGTTTTCTATAGAAAAGTGTCTGTTTGGGATAGTTTTCTATAGAAAAGTGTCTGTTTGGGACAGTTTTCTATAGAAAAGTGTCTGATTGGGACAGTTTTCTATAGAAAAGTGTCTGATTGGGACAGTTTTCTATAGAAAAGTGTCTGATTGAGACACATTTTTTTCTATTGAAAAGTGTCTGAGACACATTTTTTTCTATTGAAAAGTGTCTGATTGAATCACATTTCTATAGAAAAGTGTTCTGACATTTTATACAGTACAGTTTCTTTGCTGCTCCTTGGATATATTTGGCAACCATTTGATTTATCAGAATAGTTTGGTTTGAAAATAGATTTAAAAAGTGACTCTCAGTATTAAATAAAATTAAATTTTTAGGAAAATACATGTAGTTTTACATCTAGCAATTAGCGTTTGAGTTAAAATAATATTACAAGCAAATACACAAACGTATTTGGCTACATAACTATGCATAACAAATATTTTTTTACTTTAATAAACTTGTAGATTAGGGAAGCTCAAAACAAAAAGTGGTCAATTGGATATATATTTCATCTCTTGCAAGGCTTCTTTTTTTGGCATTTACTGTATGATACCAATATTAAATATGGGACAGATTCTTTCATTTCGTGATGTCATTTCTGTTATTTTATCGAGCTTAACAAAGACTAATGCGAATTATAAACTTTAATTTTAATTATAGTTATAGACATTCTTTTTGGTTACGTAGAACCTAGCTTCCCTAATTTTTGTACAAATTTAGTTTTGCAGCTATTCCTGTTGTTTTCATTGTTTATGCCTTTGAGCAACACGTTAAATTTCATATTTTATATAAAATTTGTACTTGTATTTGTATATAAAACATAATAATGTAACTGCATGCCTATATACGATTACATATGAGAAAAATCAAAAAATTTGAGAATCTTTGAAACTGAAGGCTTGCACTTCTTTTGAATTTTGGACGGTTTTGATACATATCGGTAGATCTTAGGAACAAAACTTATGAATTCGAAATCATAGATTATTTAAAGTGATGGTCTTTTAAAAGTTAAAAAAAGGGGTTCTCTTATAGTTATTGGAATGATGCATCCCATAGCGGACAGCTGTTGGAGTTGTGTTGTATTTTCGATCGGATATAAGTGGATAAGGAGGACAAAATTTCAAAAAACCAAGTCACTTGAATGCTTATCTCCACACCTGAAAATTTTGTTTAGTCCGGCGGATATCAGATTGAACTCTCATACCCAAAAATTCAAGTGTATCTGACTCTTTAATATTAAAAACGGATGAAGCAATATAATCTTTGTAGGTCAACATACAACATTGAGTCTTACGTTCCTTAAAATCGACTATATTCGTACAACATCATTCAATGATTTTTGCAAGATCTTAATTACATATATCTTTGTCCCTATCTCCGACAGGCTTCACCGATATTTCCGACAGGCTTGGCCTATAGTTGAATGAAGGTGAATTGGCAAATGTTGCTATCATCTCTTAAAGAATATATAGAATTGATAGTTTGACGTAGATATTCATTGCAAAAATTAGCCCTGATTCATCCTTGAACTGTGGCTGATTATAGTGGATTCTATTTCTCAATTCCCATATCGAGCCCTTAGCGCCAAATTATCGTAAGCGACATTTTATAAATTTTTTTTTATTGCAAAAATTAAAATTTTATGGACCGACTGATGTTTTAGCGTTCTCAGAATATCAAAATTGTTAATAACTTCAAAATTATAGGGTGTAAGATTTTATCGTAAGTCAATGTTTACATTTTACAGTAAACGAATTTTATCGTAAGCGACACATAGTGGTATATAAAAAAAAGAAGGAAATAAATCTGTAACTTCTAACTGGTTAGATTTGTTTGAACAAAGTTTCACATGCGCAAAGAAGAAGTGCTGTCGAGTTTAAGTTCTGAATGTGGACTTCATGGGCCCACCAGGAGCGCGACCAAGGGACCTCAAAGTAGGACACCTCGGGTAAGTTACATTTTTAAAACTATCCTATTTCTACTATTTCTAGCGCTACAAAAGATCTAGTCGTAGCTATCAATTACCTCTTATAGCTTAGGAGATATTCGCATTTGAAAATTAAATTTTCAATATTTTTACCCAACCTACTCCAGTGTTTTGATAACAGCGTATCCAAATATTTTCCGATTTTCTCCAGTTTTTCTTCATTGGCCTAACAACATACGTATGTATCAAATAGAAAAAGAATTGTTAAAAAATAATGACTAAGTCCAAAGTAATATGCATTTGAATTTAAAAAATTTTAAAAAGCCGATTTTTCGCTAATTTTTTTTGATAAAAATGAACTGTTTTTCTTTTTAAATTATCACAACAAATTTCTGAGAGAATGTATAAGCAATTTATACTTTCTGAAAGCTAAGTCTTCATAAAATATTTTAAATTTCAAAATAATCGAAAAAACCTTCTCCTGTAAAATTTGTGTTTTGTCGCTTACGATAATTTGGCTCGATATGTTTTAAAAATAAAGAAGAGTACTGCAAAATCTACGAACAAAGCATAGCAAAACGTATTTTCAGTTGAAGGATTACCAGAGACAATTGTTACAGATAACAGAACTCAATTTACGTCAAAGGATTTTGAAGTGGTTGGTGAAATACATGGTACTAAATATCTTTCTACAGCTTCTTTCCATCCTTTTCCGAATCGTAATGCAGAAAGGTTTGTATGAACATTTAAAACTTCTATTGTATTTGAAAACAATTAACAGATGGTTTATGTTTACAAGCCTCAGTACTTGTTCATTTACCAACATATAGAACCAGTCAAAACTCATGTGGACGTTACTCTGTCTCTGTCTTTTTATATCCTCCACCACCATAAGTGGTGAATGAGGGTATATATAAGTTTGTCATTCCGTGTGTAACATTGAGAAATATTCATCTGTCCGTATGTCTGTCCGTCTCTCTGTCTGTGTAAAACACGCTCACGTCCAAAATAGACAAACAAAATCGGTAAACTTTTAAGAAATATGTTTACTGTTCTCCTAAGCAGTTTGGTATTGAAAATCAGCAAAATCGGTTCAGTGGAACCAGAGTTATGAACAAAAATGTGAGACAACCTAAAAAAAACATGATAATTTTAAAATTGTTTTTGTTATTTCTGCAAATACATTGCCGATAATACCATCAAATTTTACACACGTTATTTTTATGTTAAAAGGACTAACTCTGGTAAAAATTATAGGAATCGGTTCATGATTTCTCCTAGCCCCCATACAAATTTCTTCCCGAAATATGGTTATATGGTCTGTAAATGCCCACCAAATTGCAGTATCTACACAAAATTCTGGAAAAATAAGTTCCGTGCTTAAAAAACTCACAACACCCAATTTTTTGTGGATCGGCCCATATTTGACCATAGCCCCCATATAAAGTTCACTTCCGAAAATCACTTAAATAAGCATAAATGTCTTATAAATATCGCTATTAAGTTGAACTTCGTTATAAATAGTCCCCATGTATACCAAAATCGCTATACCTAATTATATAAAGATCGGCCAATAATTGCTTATAGCTCCCATATAAGGACCACTTCCGAAAAACACATTAACCTACATAAATATCTAAAAAATATCAATATCAAAACAAAATTTCGCACAGGTCCATAATTTATATTTAGAAATCATACTACATTATTTTGTGAATATCGGTCCATATTTTACCATAGCTCCCATATAAGGTCCACTTCCAAAAATCAGTTAAATATCATAAATCTCGAATTTTAGCATGATAAAGTTATTTTATTATGCTAAAATTCGACAAAAATAAAACTCATATACATAGATATCACTTGTACCAAATTTTATGCAGATTGGCCGATAATTGGTCATAGCTCCCCTATAAGGCCCATTTCCGAAAAAGATATTCACCTTAAAAAATATTTAAAACATATCGATATCAAAATGAAATTACGCACAGATCAGTAATTTTCATCCAGAAGTCATACTTCTAGATTTTGTGAATATCGGTCCATATTTAACCATAGCTCCCATATAAGGTCCACTCCTGAAAATCACTAAAATCCTCATAAATTTCTTACAAATATAGTTATCAGGTTGAAATTCGAAATAAATTTATTCCATATATACAAAAATCGATGTACTAAATTTTATGATGATAGGTCCATAATTGGTCATAACCTCCATATAAGAACTACTTCAGGAAAACACTTTACAGTGCACAAATATCCATAAAAATCTACACTCAACCAAAATTTTACACCGATCAGTAATTTGTATCCAAGAATCGTACTACAAGATTTTTTAAATATTGGTGCACCACTCTTGTTAATAGCGTTGTTTATATGAAATTCTACAAAAAAAAAAAGCCCTTAAATACTTAGGATCATAATAGGTCATAGCATCCATATATTTAACCAAAATGGTACACAGATCAGTAATTTGTATTCAAAAATCATAATACTGAATTTTGTGAATATTGGTCCATAATTGGCCTCAGCTCTCATATAAATACATAAAAATCACGTAAAAATATTTTATGACAATCGAATCATAATAGGTCATAGCTTCCGCAAAAGTCCCACAACCAGATATTTTGAAATTTGTCTAAATATATTTGTATACCCTTTTTTATACTCTGTTTCTTCACTTGAGGTTAAAAGGGAAAAATGTTGATCCAAACGTATTAACTAATTATTAAGTATATAAATTGTTAAATTTCATTTCATGAGGTCCAGACTTAAACTCGACAACACTTCCCCTTTGCGCATGTGAAATTTCATTAAAATCGGACTAAGGGTTTAGAAGTTACAGATTTATTTCCCTCTTTTTTTTCTCATACCACTATGCGCCACTTTGACACTCATATATTGTAGATCGTTTAACCCAGTTCCAACAAACTGGTAACGGTTACCTATATAAGAAAATAATAATTTACACGAAGATTTAGAAAAATTAAGTTTAGACGACAATTTCTCAATTAAAAGACAATAATTAACAGTGTCAAACGTTCTAATAGGAATTTCAGTTATAAATTGCTGAATTAGATACAATTTTTTGTACATTTGAAATAAAATATCTTCTGCGTAAACTAGTCTTTCTAACAATTGTTATATTATTTCAGCTTTTATACCATCATATTTAGGTGGAGGGTATTTAAGATTCGGCACGGCCGAATATAGTACTCTTACTTGTTTATATTTTGTTTCTTTACTTGGGGTTAAAAAGGAAAAATGTTGATCCAAACGTATTAACTTATTATTAAGGACATAAATCCCATACTTTCTAATCGGAATTTCAATTATAAATTGCTGAATTAGATACAATTTTTTGTACATTTGAAATAAAATATCTTTTGCGTAAACTAGTCTTACTAACAATTGTTATATTATAGGTGGAGGGTATTTAAGATTCGGCAAGGCCGAATATAGTACTCTTACTTGTTTAGATTCTGCTCAATCCTAATTTCCAATCATTGGAAATATCCAAACTAAAAGTGAAGCAGTTAAGTAATGTCAAATCCTGAAACTCCGTTAGCAATAGCAGAACCAGATCCACGCAGATCATGTTAGTTACCATGGTTTAAATAGAGGAAATGATAGCTTTTTAATATACATAAATAATTTGTTTAAAATCATGTATTTGCTGAAATTTATAAATCTTTTGTATCAAGTTACTGTTCAAGATCTTTCTTAATTTAATATATTGGGAGTATGAATTAAAAAACAGGGATTTACAATAGGGTACATATCTGTTATTATACCCTTCAGCTTCGTGAGAAGGGTATATATAAGTTTGTCATTCCGTTTGTAATTTCTACATTTTTCATTTCCGACCCTATAAAGTATATATATTCTGGATCCTTATAGATAGCGGAGTCGATTAAGCCATGTCCGTCTGTCTGTCTGTCTGTCTGGCCGTCTGTCTGTTGAAATCAATTTTCTGAAGGCCCCAGATATCTCCGGGATCCAAATCTTCAACAATTCTGTCAGACATACTTTCGAGAATTTTGCTATTTAAAATCAGCAAAATCCGTCCATAAATAACGGAGATATGAGCAAAAATCCGAGACAACCTCTGAAAATTTCATCAAAAAACACAATGTATTGCATGCTTTGACAAAAAAACAACAAAACGTATGCTTGGGTGTGCAAGCTTTGTGTATTTGGTTTTTTTTTTTGTTTTTTGTTTCTTTTGGCGTTGTTGTTGTTTTTTATACAACTAAACGTTTGTTTGGTTGTGTGTTGGTTTTTTTGACAAAAAATCAACAAATCGTATGTTTGAATGTGCATGCTTTGCGTATTTTGTTTCTTTTGGCGTTGTTGTTGTTTTTTATACAATTAAACGTATGTTTGGATGTGTGTTGGTTTCATTGCCTTGCGTATTTTGTTTTTGTTTTTTCTTTTGGTGTTTTGTTTCGTTTGGCGTTGTTGTTGTTTTTTGTGTTCTTGATAAATTTAGGATGCTGTACGCTGAAAGTGGGCAATGTACATACATATATACTAATTATAAAAAATAATAATGCATCCACAACAAAGGTGAAGGGTATATAAGATTCGGCATAGCCGAATATAGCACTCTTACTTGTTTATACTCTGTTTCTTCACTTGATGTTAAAAGGGAAAAATGTTGATCCAAACGTATTAACTGATTATTAAGTATATAAATTATTAAATTTCATACGTTCTAATAGGAATTTCAGTTATAAAGTGCTGAATTAGATACAATTTTTTGTACATTTGAAATAAAATATCTTCTGCGTAAACTAGTCTTTCTAACAATTGTTATATTATTTCAGCTTTTATACCATCATATTTAGGTGGAGGGTATTTAAGATTCGGCACGGCCGAATATAGTACTCTTACTTGTTTATATTCTGTTTCTTTACTTGGAGTTAAAAAGGAAAAATGTTGATCCAAACGTATTAACTTATTATTAAGGACATAAATCCCATACGTTCTAATCGGAATTTCAATTATAAATTGCTGAATGAGATACAATTTTTTGTACATTTGAAATAAAATATCTTCTGCGTAATCTAGTCTTACTAACAACTGTTATATTATAGGTGGAGGGTATTTAAGATTCGGCAAGGCCGAATATAGTACTCTTACTTGTTTAGATTCTGCTCAATCCTAATTTCCAATCATTGGAAATATCCAAACTAAAAGTGAAGCAGTTAAGTAATGTCAAATCCTGAAACTCCGTTAGCAATAGCAGAACCAGATCCACGCAGATCATGTTAGTTACCATGGTTTAAATAGAGGAAATGATAGCTTTTTAATATACATAAATAATTTGTTTAAAATCATGTATTTGCTGAAATTTATAAATCTTTTGTATCAAGTTACTGTTCAAGATCTTTCTTAATTTAATATATTGGGAGTATGAATTAAAAAACAGGGATTTACAATAGATGGCATGTCTTTTCAATATAGATTATGTCATTTTGAAGGGTACATATCTGTTATTTATTCTCAATTAGTTATTGAACATTATACTGTAAACATCAGCGTTTTTTTTTTGCTTCGAAAATGTCGAATTCTGTACCAACAAAGCGGAAGTTTTGCTTTACTTCCTCAATTTGAAAAAAAGAGCTGCTGAAGTACACGGATTGCTCATCAAAGCTTATTGTAAATGTATTCCATCGGTTTCAAAGTAACGAGAGATGATCTGCACGATTCAGAAGTGGTGATTTTGATACGGAAAACAAACAAGTTTTAAGACCAAAAATTAGAGGCGTTACTCCATGAAGATTGTTGTGGAACTCAACAAGAGCTTGAAAAATAATCAAGCAGCTATTCCAAAAATTTTTCGAGGATTCCACAAAGAGCTGGGAAAATGGGTACCATACGAATTGAAGTCTAGAGACCGAAATGATGATATAAAAGAAAATAATTTCATGATAACACGAAGAGTAAGATAGTATGTGAATAGTGACAGTGCCCTGTCCGACTACTATTTGTTTAGATCGATGCAGAACGTTCTCTCTGTGATACGCTTCACTTTGTAACAGACTATGCGAAATTGTCTTGATTCGTTCTTGGCCTCAAAAGATGAGCAGATCTTTTGGCTCGGAATCCATATGCTGCCATAAAGTTGGTAAAAGAAAAACATTTTGAAAAAAATATTTAAAGTGCAATTCCAAAATTTTTAATTTTCCTCATATGTATAAAAAATTTTCTTTTACACATACACAAATATTTATGTTTTTGTATGTGTTTGTTTTTGCGTTAGTATGCATGTTTATTTTAACAAGTGTTTGTGGTTAGTGTGTTATTATTTTTGTCTGGGTATTTTTTTTATTTTATTTTAAACATGTGTATGTACTCGTATGTGAAAATATGTATTAGTATATGTTTTATTATTATGTTTTTTTTTTTGTTGATCAACAACCATCACTTTTCAACACATGTATTGTAAACCGTTGTTAAACAAACACATCAACCAATAAACAACACTCACACCTGCTACATACCTTTACATATCTGTGTGTTTACTATGTATGTATGTTCTAAATATAGACATTTGTTTGCGATTATTTAGAGTGATGCCAGCTAGAAATTAGATTAGATAATGCTTTAGATCAAGTCTTAAGGTATGCTCACACTGATAAAATATTTCACGAAAAAAAAACGTAACCATACTTAAAAGAGTGAACAAAGTTAAATAATATAATAATGATCTATATAGTGATATATTTGGGGGATTCAAACGGTCTCCTATTAGGTCGTATTGTCATAATGTCGTAAACTATTTTTTTAGTTTAAAAAAATTTTGTAGGGTTTCAAACAAAAAATACATAAACTAATAAGACTTTTTGAACTATGTTTATTGGTTTGTCATAAAATAACACTTTTTTGTTTGCAGCACAACAAGAATTTGTTTAAACTAAAAAAATATTTTACGACAATATGACAATACGACCTAATAGCAGATTGTTTGAATCCCCCAATTATTTCAATGGAAAGGCAAATATTGACTTTTGGTTACGGTTACGACACTTTTTTTTATGTCAAATGGGACACCCGGGGGGTTAAACTAATTCGGGTACGCTGAATCCATTTGTGATAACCAGGGAAACCAAAATATGCAAATGCATGTTTTTTCTGGTGAGTCTAATGAGCACATGGATAAGATATTTACACGTTTCAGAACTATTTAAGAATTTTGGCATCGATTTGTTAGTGCATATTTTTGCATATTTTACCCTTAAATACATATTTTTGCATATATTTGTTTTAAGAGCATATTTATGTCATATTTTGCGTTTTTAGAGCATATTTTACTGTTTAATAGCATATTTTGAGTTTATCAAAAACAAATTTTGTCTTACTTATTTTTCGCTGTTGTGTTACAGGTTTTTACTTCCTTTGTTTAAAATTCAAAATTGAAAAATAGATGGCTTTTCACCAAAAAACAAATTTAAAAAACAGAAATTTTTTTTTTAAATTTAAAATAACAATTCGAAAAAAATTTTTATCCAAAAAACTGAAAAAAAATGTTTACCTAAAAAAAAATTTTTTTTTTCCAAAAAACTAAAAAAATGAAAAAAATTTTTGTTCACCTAAAAATATTTAAATTTTTTATTTTGAAGTATAATTAGGTGAAGGGTATATAAGATTCGGCACATCCGAGGTACTTGTTTTAATATAAAATAAGCACTCTTTTAATAATAGCTCCATCTAAATATCAAATTTTAGTTCTAATTCAAACTTAACCGTTCTAAGTGTTAAAGAAATATTGTCTTTTAAATTTGCTCCTGTACCATCAGTTGATGTCGAAAGAACATTTTCTATGTATAAAAATGTTTTCAGATCCAATAGACAACGATTTTTATTTGAAAATTTAAGTAAATTTTTTTTGGTTAAAAATTATGTAAAAGTTCGTTTTTTTAAGAGCATATTTTTTAAATTTTAAGAGCATATTTTAAAGTTTTTACTGCATATTTAAAGCGCCTAAAACGCTTTTTTTAGAGCATATTTCCGGTTTCCCTGGTGATAACCGTATTTTAGGTTATCTCTTGTTTTCAAGATATACCGTTATTTCGAAAATGGAGGATGTTGAACAACATATATGTTAAAAACTAAAAAACCGAAATTCCGCAAGAAAATTACCTTTAAGTAGGACTCAAACTTTTTTTTAACCTGCGCAGAAATATAATTTTTTTATACAAATTTCGAAATTTTAGTTTTTTAAAACGGTATAAAATATTGGAAAATGCAGATACGCTATTAACTTTATCTACATATGCGCATAGAAAACAAAGTTCCAAACAAAATAACAGTCAACTACTTTTGGTTTTATACACAAAAGAAAAAACAAATACCCCCGAATTTAACATTGCAAAAAGTCTTCTATAAATTACACTATGCAACAAATGAAAACTTTTGGAAAAACACAAGATCATGACAGTATAGGTTCGACTCTACTACCAAAGGGTAGTAAAACCCTATACTCAGTTTGTCCATTTTGGTGACCGATTTTTTTTTTATGGGCCCCCAAAGTTTCTGAAAATCAGTGTGGCCTCTAAAAAAGGTATCATCAGTTTTTGGTTAACAGCTAATTCAGACTTTGTGATATGGCTTAACTTTATATGGCAATAATATAGCTAAGATTCCGCCAAATAAATTTTGTTAAAATTTGTTTCCCAAAAGTAGCTATTTCGTGCACTTTTGTTGAAAAAATATAGGAAGAAAAAAAATTTTTTTTACTTTTTTTAGAATAATTTCCAGGGAGTCCTAATTTTTCAATAACAATATTTTGCAAAGTTGTAGCTACGGTAAATCTGAATAACTCTTGTGAACATATCAATGCAATTCGAACATATATAGGCATTCTAAATAGCTGTCAAAAATCACTTTGTAGCTTAAAAATTTTAGTTTTTTACTATTTTTTGACTCTAAAACAAACATTTTTTTTTTAAAAATGTATGTTCGAGTGTATAATTCTCTATTGTGCTGGAATAACGAAGAATGGGCAAATTATTATCGGTATGATCCGGGCGCATCACTTTATCCAATCTTGATTACGCAAGACCGGCTTGATGCAAGATATGAAATAACATTAAAATTTTTGAATGTGGGCAAGGTTTGTGGAGCTTCTGAAGAGTAAATATAAGCTATTTATATAAGTTTTTGATATCGGTGATAACCTTATGACTTGGAGATTGATATTTTAGTGAAATGAATTAATTTTGTGTTTTTTCGGATGTATTTTACCTTAAAAACTAACAATGTTATAAAATGGTGATTTTCCATCAAGAAAAATAACAATTTTGAATTAATGTAAAATTTGAACAATTAGAGACATCACAATACAATTTGGAAGTAATATAGATCTAAATGTTCTTAAGTCAATGGCATCACTAATGTTGCCATTCTTTGTTGTCAAACATCGAAATTCCTAAAACGGGGAAAAAGTGTTCCAAAAACTGAGTTTTTTTAGAAAATAGCTCACTTTGACGTTATTTACAGTATGATAGTAAAAACGTTTTGTATGTATATAAACAATATATAGGGCTATACAAATATGATAAATTTTTCAGGATCGGTGCTTTGCGTTTCTAGAATTTTTTACTCAAACCTAAAATTTTGTTTCAAAATTGGCCAAGTTTGGATAGGGCTGGGGAGTACAATGTCCGCTTAAGTTAACCAAATTTTACTTTATACGTTTTTGCATTAAGTTCTCTTTCCAGATCATACAAAAATGTATATAGCCACGAAGAAAATTAGTTTTTTATAAAAGAAAAAATATGGCGACCTTTTTGGGAAAAAACTTAAAAAAACACACGCATACAAAGTTGAAATATATAAGAAGATGCTTGAACTTTGGTTGCGTGTAACTTTTTATAGGGACGAAATAATTGTTATCAGGTTTTTTTTAATTTCTTTAGAATTTTATAGGAAATATACGTCATATATAAAAAATAAATTTCGACCTTTCGTAGGCCCATCATATATAAAATACAAAAAAAAAGATCGAGCAAAATTTAAAAAAAAAATTAAACCTAAATATCTCTTGAACTGAAAAAGATAAGCTACAGATAAAAGCAAGGACTATCTATATTTTAAATTTCAGCTCATTCGGATCATAAATGGCTTTTTGGCGATTTTTTTTTTAAATGTGTGACATTGAGGGTTCACTCACTGATCCACATTCCGAACACCTCATACCAATGTTCAACCAATGACGAAAATTGTATATTAAATTGTCAAAATTATCAAATTCATAACTCAAAATTTAATAGAAAATATCAGAAAATTTTGTTTTTGACCACATGAATACTTGATTCAATTATAAAATAATTGTAACCAGTTAAATATGTGATAAATGCTTGAATTGAGATATAATTTGTTCTGTGCTTGAAACTTTGGCTTTTGTAACATACAATAACTTTGAGCAAAGGGGTTGATATGGCCACCGTGTCTTATCGAAGCGCATCTGGATGTCTAATTATAGGATACTTGACATACTTCGTATGTCAAAAATAACACGAACAATGTTGGCTTCCAAGGCGTCAATTGTTGTTAGTTTATAAGCATAAATCTGTGACTTCACGTGGCCCCTCAGTAACCAATCGAAAAGTGTCAAATCGCATGACCTGGGAAGCCAAGGACAATTTCTCGAAATCTGGTTATCACCAAATTATGATTTCAATAAATCGATGGTAGTGATCGCCTTATGGCACTTAGCGCCATCCTGTTGAAACCACGTCCCGCCTGAATCAATGTTATTAATATTTTTCAAACAAACAATCATTAATCGTGGTGCGGTAATGATCTCCATTGATCGTAACGCTAGCTCCGGCTTAATTTTTGAAGAAATAAGGTCCGATAATTCCATCAGAGGATGCAAAGCAGTATGTAGGGTCTGTTGTTGATTGGCCTCACACAATTTATTAACAAACCCGTTTATTCAAAATGACCCTCATTGGTGAACATCATTTTGCGATAAAACATCTGCTCTAGATCTAAATCGGCGAAAGAACGATGCATATAATGGTCTCGTAGCTTTAATTCCTGCACCAGCTGGATCTTATACAAGTGTAAGTCAAAATCTTTGCTCAAAATTTTTCACATACTGGACAGACAGAGCCCCAATTCCTGTGACTGGCGACGAATCGATAAATTTGATTCTTATTGTACACTGTTGTTTGAAGCACATTCCTTCGACGTCATCATTTAGAGAGTATGTGGTATGAAATCTATCAAAATTATGGACGATTATATACACCACAAAAATCACAAAATTGCGCGAATTGGTGACTAATTTTCAAAATAAATTTAAGTAAATTGTAGTTGTTCAAGCTTCAATATATTCATGATGATTTGCTAGAGTATATTGATCATAAATGTAAGTTCGTTTGACAGTTAAACCTTTCGGGTTTAAAAGCAAACCATTTATTTCACAAGCTACGAAGCCTTTTGGCTTGTCTGCAAAAACACTCAGAGTCTTTGGTGGGAATCGAACTCTCAAACCTCTAACCGATAAGCAAGAATACTATCGTCTAGTCTATCAGAGTACTCGATTTTGGAAAGAAGGGAACATTAACTTAAAAACGAATACCTAATTATAGTCTACACTTTTGGTACTTTTCTGAAGTAGATGTCGATAATGAAACTGCATAATTATATCTGCAGAACAAATTTGGCAACACCTTTAATACATATTAACCATTTTCATTCACACACACACACACACACACACACACACACACACACCCATACATGTGGAAAATTTTCAAATATTTTTCAAATTGTTCATGTAAAATAAACAATAACCTAAACAGCAACAATTATAAACAAGTTCATTGTTTTAATCTACAGCATAGAAAGTAAAATTTATTGTCTAACAATAATCAAAATTATTTAATTAAAAAATATGAACATGTTTTATTGCGTGTGCACAATAGGGTGGCCTTTAGTTTTCACTTTTTGGATTTTCGAAGCTCATGAGGTCAAAAAAAAAACTAAGTGCAACAATTTTGCAAAATAACCAAAGATCTTTATTTTAACATTCCGATCTTCCGATCGGGATGAAATTTGCACCAAGGTTAGTTCTATTGAATAGTAATTTCAGCAAGATCGGTAGAGAACTCTCTGAGTTAGAGGTGGTCAAAATTAGGTATTTTTTCTTATCCATTTAACTTATTACCTATTGTTCTTAGCAAAATGTGTCCCAAACAGTTTAGATAGCTCTTTCTTCAATCTTTCGAAAAAAAATATTAAGACTACTATATTCGGCCGTGCCGAATCTTAAATACCCTCAGCCTAAATATGATGGTATAACAACTGAAATAATATAACAATTGATAGAAAGACTAGTTTACGCAGAAGATATTTTATTTCAAATGTACAAAAAATTTTTTCTAATTCAGCAATTTACAAATGAAATTCCTATTGGAACTTATGAAATTTAACAATTTATCTATATATATAAAAGAGTAACGTTACTGACTGACTGACTAGAATCATGAAATTTTAACTGTGGATTCCTCCCTCCGATAAGAAGGGATTTTTGAAAATTCGAACATTTAGGGGGTAAAAGAGGATAAAAACGGGTAACTTCGGTAACCTTATATCTTCAAAACTAATAAAGATACAAAAAAACTTAAAATTATATGTTACTCCTTTTAAAAAATAAGCTGACAGGTATTTCGTACTTTTTTCGAAATTCGAACCTGTATTTTGGTACTTTTTTTGGCACCCTATGTATCTTTTAAACCAATAAACAAATTTTAAATCGTATTCAAAATATTTTAATCAAAAAATAAAAAATATAAGTTTGGTACTTTATGGAAATTCGAACCCTTACGGGATAAAAATTGTGTTTATTTTTGGTACTTTTTCATAAAATATGTTTTTCTATAATTTGACATAGACATACGAATATTTTATTATGAGCTCCCACCACGATACAGAAATTTATTTGAATAAAATTCTACCACCGCTATGGAAATAAAAAAGGTACGAAAAAGGGGATAAAATCGGATAAAATATATATACATTATATTTGAAATTATTAAGCCAATTTTTATAATTTTTTAACATTGTTTCCTAGATTGATACAAAAATTAACTAACAGGGTATTATTTGGGACTCGAGTACCAAGGTGTATATTGGGCCAAATCCGGGTAAACAGTTTGGCACTTTTTTTGAAACATATTTTTTCTTGGGCACATTAACACAGATTTTAATCTTTGGAGACATGTCTGTAGCATAAACAATTTTGGCAAAATGGAATATTTTTAAATTTCAAACATGAGGGTGTTGAAGGAGGAAAAAGGAAATTAGTACTTTCTCCTAATGATACTTTATTGACATTTTAAATTATTTCACTTATCGACATATAATATTTAGGTACCAAAATGTGAGAACTGAACTACAGGTACTTTTTTATTGTTCTAATGGTACTTTTTGAATTTTCTATAAAAATGGACTTAGAAACATGAAATTAAGCATATATGGTCCTAAGTGAGTGGGAATTCTAGGGGGAGACTTTTTGGAACTTTTTTTAATTTTCTATAACAATGGACTTAGAAACATGAAATTAAGCATATGTGGCCCAAAGTGAGTGAAAATTCCAGGGGATACTTCATGGTACTTTTTCTTTTATATAGTGATACTTTTTTGGAATTTCTATAACAATGGACTTAAAATCATGAAATTAAGCATATATGGTCCTAAGTAAGTTAGGATTCTAGGGGGAGACTTTTTGGTACTTTTTCTTTATTCGAATGGTACTTTTAGTGATTTCTTCACCAATGAACCTAAAAACATGAAATAAAGCTTATATGGAAACGATTGAGTGGGAATCCACATGTGACTGCTTTTTGGTACCTTTTCTATATTCTAATGGGACTTTTTGAATTTTCTTTAATAATGGACATAAAAAGTTGAAATCAAGCGTATATGGTCCCAAGAGAGTGAAGCTTCAAGGACATACTTTTTTTAATTTTCTATAATAATGGACCTAGAGTTTCCAAAAACCAGAAGAATTTCATAATATAGGAAATGCTATACAAAATTAAAATTCAAACTTGACGGGTTATGATTTAGTATGATTCTGAATGAATTTGAATTCAAACAAGTAAGAGTACTATATTCGGCCGTGCCGAATCTTATATACCCTCCACCTAAATATGATGGTATAACAACTGAATAATATACTTAACAATTGTTAGAAATACTAGTTTACGCAGTATTTTATTTCAAAAGTACATAATATAATTGAAATTCCTATTGGAACGTATGAAATTTAACAATTTATATACTTAATAATAAGATAATACGTTTGGATCAACATATTTCCTTTTTAACCTCAAGTGAAGAAACAGATTACAAAAAAGGGTATACAAAAATATTTAGTCAAATTTCAAGCTATTGGGTTGTGGGACTTATATGGTAGCTATGACCTATTATGAGTCGATTGTCATAAAAAATTTTAACGTGATTTTTATGTATTTATATTGGAGTTGTTGCGAAATATGGACCAATATTCACAAAATTCAGTAGTATGATTTTAAAAATTACTGATCGGTGTGCTATTTTGGTTCAATATATGGAGGCTATGACCTATTATGGACCTAAGTATTTGAGAGCTATTTTTGTACAATTTTATATAAACAACGCCATTATCAAAAGTGGACATTATATGGGAGATATGGTTAATTATGGACCAATATTTTAAAAATCTTGTAGTACGATTCTTGGATACAAATTAGTGATCGGTCGTCTCACATTTTGTTCATAACTCTGGTTCCACTGAACCGATTTTGCTGATTTTCAATACCAAACTGCCTAGGAGAACAATAAACATTTTGCTTGCAAGTTTACCAATTTTCTTTGTCTATTTTGGAAGTGAGAGTGTTTTACACAGACAGACAGACAGACAGACGGACATAGGTCAATTGACTTAGAATTTCATATGGATCAATAATATATATACTTTTTTGGGTCTCAGATGAATATTTCTCAATGTTACACACGGAATGACAAACTTATTATATACCCTCATTCACCACTTATGGTGGTGGAGGGTATAAAAAGGCTATACAAATATATTTAGACAAATTTCAAAATATTGGATTGTTGGACTTATATGGGAGCTATAACCAATTATTGGACCTATCATCGTAAAATTTGATACATCGATTTTTGTATATATTGAACAAATTTGTTTCGAATTTCAACCTGATAACTATATTTGTAAGAAATTTATAAGGATTTTAGTGATTTTCGGGAGTGGACCTTATATGGGAGCTATGGTTAAATATGGACCGATATTCACAAAATCCAGTAGTATGATTTCTGGATAAAAATTACTGATCTGTGTGTAATTTCATTTTAATATCGATTTGTTTTAAATATTTATTAAGGTTAATATATATATAATAATATATCGGAAATGGGCCTTATAGGGGAGCTATGACCAATTATCGGCCAATCTGCATAAAATTTGGTACAGTGATATCTATGTATATGAGTATTATTTTTGTCGAACTTTAGCATGATAAAGGTATATATAATAGATTTATGAGTACTTAACTGATTTTCGGATGGGGACCTTATATGGGAGCTATGGTCAAATATGGACCGATATTCACAAAATCCTGTAGTATGATTTCTAAATATAAATTACGGATCTGTGTAAAATTTTGTTTTGATATTGATATTTTTTGGATATTTATGTAGGTTATTGTGTTTTTCGGAAGTGGTCCTTATATACGAGCAGTGTTGCCAGTTTAGCCTTTTTGAGGCTAAATTTAGCCTTTTTATTTACTCTTTAGCCTCGAAATTTTGGTTTTAGCTTCGTGGCTTTTTTCTAGCCTTTTCTTAATTTCAAAATAGCCTATTTTGAAATTAAAAAAGGCTAAAAATTTCGAGACTAAAGAGTAAATAAAAAGGCTAAATTTATATTTGTGAACCATTTTCATTTTAACTCATTACTGATTTTCATTTAGCTTTTCAACATACTCAAGAATTGTGCAGTATTAAAATAACAAATAACAATTGCCAATATCAAGTGGTTCAAAATGAAATAGAGTATTTTATATCTGAAAGCTTAAATGTCTAGCAAATTCTCTTTCAAGACAAAATTGTTATTACACATTATATTCATCATTATATAAATGACAAGAGCCCCACAAACTCTTGAAGGCTTGTGATACTCGATGGCGATCAATAGCCGTTAAACGTCTTGTGGATCTATGCTTCGAGTTAAAACCCATTTTGTTTTAATTTCGTCAAACCAGCAATTCTAAAAAGCCAAACTTTTAAGTAATTAATACACTGATTATAATTTGGCGTACCATCTTTTTTTAAAACCAGTATTGCACAAAGTACAAAAAATAAATAAATCATTTGCTGTTTTCTGATTTAAAATTCAAGGAATTTGATCCATTATCGTCGCCAATTGAAAATTGTTTAATGTTTTTGACACATTTTTCATACTAGTTTGATGAATGAGAGATAAAATAAAGAACGTTTTAATTAGTGAAGATTATGACAAAAATAATACGACAAATTAAACTAATTGAGCAATTGCGACAAAAATTACCATATGAAAACTCTACGCAAAATCAATTTTTTCCCGTTGATAATAAAGTAGTAAAACCAAAAGAAATATATTATGTCATATTGATAGTGAAAAATTAAAGTGCTAATAAAATTACGAAGCTTAAGGCTCAGGGGCAGAATATATTAAACTACAAATGGACAAATATAGAACCAACAATGTCCATTTTCTGACATGGTTAATCTAGTATTTAACTTTTTAGTACTTCCTTTAAGTAAAGCAGATGAATTTTATGACCATATTTTCTAGTTTTTTATTTAAAAATAAATATAAACCAAAATTCTTAATTTATAATATTTTAGCTTTTTTTTGGCTTTTTTTCTAAAGCGGTTTAGCTTTTTCTGGCCTTTTTTTGAAGCCAATATAGCTTCTTTTTTCGCCAGCTCCTGGCAACACTGTATACGAGCTCTAACCAATAATCGGCCGATCTTCATATAATTAGGTATAGCGATTTTGGTATATATGGGAACTATTTAGACGAATTTCAACTTAATAGCGATAGTTATAAGACATTTATGCTTATTTAAGTGATTTTCGGAAGTGAACTTTATATGGGGGCTACGGTCAAATATGGGCCGATCCACAAAAATTTTGGGTTGTAATTTTCTTAAGCACGAAACTTATTTTTCCTGAATTTTGTGTGGATACTGCAATTTTGTAGGCATTTACAGACCATAGAACCATATTTCGGGAAGAAATTTGTATGGGGGCTAAGAGAAATCATGGACCGATTCCTATAATTTTTACCAGAGTTAGTCCCTTTGACATAAAACTAACGTGTGTACAATTTTATGGTATTATCTGCAATACATTTGCACAAATAACGAAAACTATGTTAAAATTATCAAGTTTTTTTTTAGGTTGTCTCACATTTTGGTTAATAACTCTGGTTCCGTTGAACTGATTTTGCTGATTTTCAATACCAAACTGCTTAGGAGAACAAGAAGCATTTTTCTTGCAAGTTTACCAATTTTCTTTGACTATTTTGGATGTGAGTGTGTTTTACACAGACAGAAAGATAGACAGGCAGACAGACAGACTTTGTCTATTTTGGACGTGAGCGTGTTTTACACAGACAGACAGACGGACAGACAGACGGGCATAGCTCAATCGGCTTAGAATTAAAACTTTGTTGGGTCTCAGATGAATATTTCTCAATGTTGCACACGGAATGGCAAACTTATATATACCCTCATTCTCCCACCACTTATGGTGGTGGAGGGTATAAAAACACCTGCTTGGCCAAAATGTCAAATTTAGACCAGCTCTAACTCAGAGAGTTCTCGACCAATCTTGTTGACATGAAATGCCCCATATATAAAAGAAAACCCAAAACTCGAAACTTTAAATAAAATGTTTTTATACGACTGAAAATAATTTTAGACCTTGGAAGCATCTCCAAAAAATTCAAAATAAGGACAGCCCTAATTTGCACATACATATTCACCCACAAACATACATATATAATTAGAATCTGTGAAATTCGGAAGGGGTTTTGATTTTGTTGACGTGTGCGTAGGCATAATTGAAAATTTTGTAAAATTGTTTTTGTTGTTGTTGGTGTGTTTTACAAACAATTAAAATTTTGGTACACAGTTGAATTTGTTTTATTTCTGGCAGTATTTGCATTCACATACTAATTCAGTTAAGAATTTTGGTGGTGAGAGAGAGAGAGTGTGATAAATTATAATTCACAATTGAAATGACCCTATAGAGGAATAATAATCATCATGATACAGTGTGGTGAAAGTTGATGAAAGCAGATATTAGAATATGTAATGGATGTAGATAAAATGGAATAATTTTAGTGATTTATTCTCAAAAATAAACTCCTTTTGAAGTCTGTCAGATATAATTACACAAAAAACCTTGTAAACTAGTGTTATCAAAGTCTCTGAACTCAAGCTTTTGCTACCAAGATATCTGAACATTGTTTGTACATTTTATTTAAATTTCAAGTTCAAAATTGCCTTAAAAATATTTCTAATTACTGAACAAAATATCTGCTGATTTCCATTTAAACATTAAACTGCAATATTTACATTAAACAATCTTGATTTAAAATACTTATCAAATTTTTTTCATTTACCAATTATTTCTTATATTATTTATCTAGAAGAGAAATGAAATTTTTAATTTCAAATCAGACTAAAAACTATTTTATTTAAAAATATTGCCAAATATCTTTAGTTTTTATTTCTTATCTAAATAAGTATTTAACAAAAAAAATTATGTGTTTAGAAGCTTTAACTTGTTTTAAACCACAAAGATATTTGCAACAGTAGTTAGATAATTTGAAATTGTGTGTATTTTGTTTTTGTTTCCTCAACATTACCAATAAAGAAATTGAAATGTAGACATACTCTTGCATACATAGGTACTCTCCCAGTTGTATATGAAAAGGAGTCTCTTTGTCTACTATAGGCAGAACTTTTTCAAATAAAATTTATAAAGGAAAAATAATTCAACAAACACTCTGGAGTACTCGTTAAATTTTAAGATATACTCTTTTGTAATGCTTTATAAGATATTTTTGTTTGGAGTTAACACCCTTTAGTTTTAGTTCCTGTTTTTTACTTCCTCATACTTTTTGATAGTTATATGGGATATGTTAAATTAGTGGTTACTTTTGTACCAGAGATCGAAAATAACTCGTCCATATACCAGAAAACCTAAATTGTGATTTATATTTTTGGGATAAAAATAAATCACTGAAAATAACAGTTACAAATTATGGAAATAATATGATAAGTATGAAGTCTGATTAACAGAAATGAGAATTTTTTTTAAATTATTACTAATCTTTTGATAAATTTTATATATTTAAGCGTTGATTTGCATCAAATGCATTTTTATGATTTATTTTTCATGTTCTCAAATAAAAGTTACAAGCTGACCTTTACGAAAAAAATAAATTATAAATCACTCATCCAGATTATTTGTGTTTGTTTCTTTTCTGTTTCTCTCAACCCCAAACCTAAAGTGTTCTCGAATAAATCACTCTCTCACTGATATATCAAAAAAAAAATATTTTTAAATGGCCACGAATGAGAATTTACCATTGAAATGAAAGTGAACCCGTTATTTTCGGTCTCTGTTTTGTACATATGTGGCATTCATTGAAGAGGAATCAATTTGAATTTCTCTGAAATGCCTCCTAAGAATTACAAATGAATAAGCTTAGAAATTCAGCAATAAAGGCAATTTCTTATAAGAAATATGTTCTGAATTCTAAACTGTAATGTTTTAGTGTAATTTTACAGGAGATGGGTTTTCATCTTAATTAAAGATGCTTTTAAGAAAACTTATATCAAAACAAAACTACGCCTTATATCTAAATAGATCTGGTGGCATCTAAATGGACTCTGTTCCAGAAATACTCTTTCTGGATCTCCCTGTAGAATCCTGTACCAGCATCAAATTCTGTAATTGCGTGTCTTAATTAGGGAGTAAATCTCTTAATGCCGCAGAGGATTATAGCGATTATAGGCATATCTAAATAATAAGAAGAGTGGAAAAGTGACTAATCCGACAAAAGAAAGGAACAATGGTATATAGTAGTAGAAATATAAAAAAAACAGACTGAAGGCCCTAAAAATGGTATAAACTACTTTAGAGATGAGAATGGAGATCTGGTAAAGGATACTGAAAGTGTACTAAGAATGTGGCGTGAACACTTTTCCAGTCTATCTGTTGGTGAAGACTACCTATCACCAATAATAGATGAAGGCGTATAATACCACTTACTCAGTCTAGTTGAAGTTAAGACTACAATCACACGAATTAGAAATAACACTATACAACAAAATCAAATTTTTTCCAAAATTACAAGGTCCGACCAATAAATTTTGATAGAGGAGACAAAGAAAGAAGACACGTGTATCGGCGTTTTGAAAGTTTACATCTGAATTTCATTTGAGGGCGGGTTAAAGTTTCCCAACTCTGGCACATTCTTATTGTTAATCTTCATAAGAAACCATATGATCCTTACATTTTAGGTATAAAATGAGTTCCGCAAAGTTATGTAAAATGTTACAGAGAATATTTTTGTAGAATATGTTAACCCTCTAAATCCTCAAGGCATGGGTGTTTTTTGTCCTTCTTTTAAAAAAGTGCAAAAACCACCATTAAAACAAGGATTTAAAGGGTTAAACTGTTCTGCAAAAAAATTATACGTGAAATTTTACTATAAGTCCCTGAATACATCAAAACGGAAAATTCAACCAGAAAGTCTGAAAAAGACATAACAAAAGAGAGCATAGGGTTAATTTCGCATTTATTAAGAATTTTATTTTAAAGAACATTTTAGGTATAAAATGTATTCAGAAAATTTATGTAAAATATTACGAAGAACATTTTTGTATAATATGTTAACCGTCTAAATCCCAGGCATGGGTCTTTTTTGTCCTACGAAGAACATTTTTGTATAATATGTTAACCCTCTAAATCCCAGGCATGGGTCTTTTTTGTCCTTCTTTTAAAAAAAGAGCAACAAACACCATTAAAACAGGGATTTAAGTGGTAAAAATGTTCCGCAAAAATATTATCCGTGAAATTTTACTATAAGTCATTAAATACACCAAAACGGAAAATTCAACCAGAAAGTCAGAAATAAGACATAACAAAAGAGACCCGAGGGTTAATTTCGTATTTATTAAGAATTTGGATAGGAAGTCTTCATTAATTACATTTTTTTAGCTCTAGGCAATTCCACTTTATTACCATACGCATATTTCAGCTATAAGCGTTCTTCAATGGGTGCGCATGTTAAATTTTTGGGGTACTTTTAAATAAAATTCTTAATAAATGCGAAATTAACCCTAAGCTCTCTTTTGTTGTGTCTTATTTTTGCGGAACATTTTAACCCCTTAAATCCCTGTTTTAATGGAGTTTGTTGCTCTTTTTTAAAAGAATGACAAAAAAGACCCATGACTTGAGGAGTTAGAGGGTTAACATATTCTACAAAAATGTTCTCCGTAACATTTTGCATAAATTTGCTGAACACATTTTATACCTAAAATGTTCTTTAAAATAAAATTCTTAATAAATGCGAAATTAACCCTCGGGTCGGTTCAGACTACTATATTAAGTATCTTATCAACTAATTGTTGTTTCAAATATAATGGTTTATCAAAAAACGATTTTTATCCAAACAAAACTGACCTACCTAGTCTACACTATTTGTCAGCATTTTAAAACTGTATTTTTGATCGTTATTTCTTACAAATATTCTGTTCCTAATAGTTGCACAACTGGCAGTGGATAAGTTGTAGTCAGTATTTTCATTGATTTATTCCTTTGATCCAATCCGATTTATATATTTTACTTATGTTGCTTTGTTATTGAGGTATCCAAGGTAATTTAGTGTAGAGTCAAATGAAATGACAGCCTGTCTGTCTCGAGAATGGTTTCATCACTCTGGGTATTGTCATTCCGTTGATGCTTCAGTCGATACCTGGACATTGCAGAAAAGATGAGGGTTGCAGATATTATCCTTTGTGATGTTATCTTTAAGCATAAATTCAGCTATTTCATACCAAAGAAGAGTGTAGTTACAATTCGTCTCGAATTCATTTCTAAACTATCATTGGATTATTCTAATAAGCATTTTTCAATTGTAAAGGCTGCAAAAAAATAACTATAAGTATTGACTTGCCAAAGTAAGAACAAACAGACAGACATTTACACACAAAAACACACAGATATACATCAAGATAAATTTGCATCACAAAGTGTGAATAAAATGTGGCGTTGATATGCTAGAATAATTTTTACTGCCTCTTATACAATACAAAAACAGCAAAAACAAGTAAGAGTGTTACGAGTATATTCAGCAAAGCCGAATCGTAAATACCTTTCACCAAACTTTGGGTGAAAAAAATGTAACTAAAAAGAATTGGTGAAAAAATGGAGGTAGTCGCCGTTTTTTGTTTATATCTCAGCTATTTATGGGCCGATTTTCTCGATTTTAAATATCAGCCTAAGATGGACTATAGCGGCTATATTGATGTATTAATTATGTATGAATGTTATTTGGAAGCTTTGGAAAGTTGATTTCAACAGACAGACAGACAGACAGACAGACAAACAGACAAACAGACAAACAGACAAACAGACAAACAGACAGACAGACAGACAGACAGACAGACAGACAGACAGACAGACAGACAGACAGACAGACAGACAGACAGACAGACAGACAGACAGACAGACAGACAGACAGACAGACAGACAGACAGACAGACAGACAGACAGACAGACAGACAGACAGACAGACAGACAGACAGACAGACAGACAGACAGACAGACAGACAGACAGACAGACAGACAGACAGACAGACAGACAGACAGACAGACAGACAGACAGACAGACAGACAGACAGACAGACAGACAGACAGACAGACAGACAGACAGACAGACAGACAGACAGACAGACAGACAGACAGACAGACAGACAGACAGACAGACAGACAGACAGACAGACAGACAGACAGACAGACAGACAGACAGACAGACAGACAGACAGACAGACAGACAGACAGACAGACAGACAGACAGACAGACAGACAGACAGACAGACAGACAGACAGACAGACAGACAGACAGACAGACAGACAGACAGACAGACAGACAGACAGACAGACAGACAGACAGACAGACAGACAGACAGACAGACAGACAGACAGACAGACAGACAGACAGACAGACAGACAGACAGACAGACAGACAGACAGACAGACAGACAGACAGACAGACAGACAGACAGACAGACAGACAGACAGACAGACAGACAGACAGACAGACAGACAGACAGACAGACAGACAGACAGACAGACAGACAGACAGACAGACAGACAGACAGACAGACAGACAGACAGACAGACAGACAGACAGACAGACAGACAGACAGACAGACAGACAGACAGACAGACAGACAGACAGACAGACAGACAGACAGACAGACAGACAGACAGACAGACAGACAGACAGACAGACAGACAGACAGACAGACAGACAGACAGACAGACAGACAGACAGACAGACAGACAGACAGACAGACAGACAGACAGACAGACAGACAGACAGACAGACAGACAGACAGACAGACAGACAGACAGACAGACAGACAGACAGACAGACAGACAGACAGACAGACAGACAGACAGACAGACAGACAGACAGACAGACAGACAGACAGACAGACAGACAGACAGACAGACAGACAGACAGACAGACAGACAGACAGACAGACAGACAGACAGACAGACAGACAGACAGACAGACAGACAGACAGACAGACAGACAGACAGACAGACAGACAGACAGACAGACAGACAGACAGACAGACAGACAGACAGACAGACAGACAGACAGACAGACAGACAGACAGACAGACAGACAGACAGACAGACAGACAGACAGACAGACAGACAGACAGACAGACAGACAGACAGACAGACAGACAGACAGACAGACAGACAGACAGACAGACAGACAGACAGACAGACAGACAGACAGACAGACAGACAGACAGACAGACAGACAGACAGACAGACAGACAGACAGACAGACAGACAGACAGACAGACAGACAGACAGACAGACAGACAGACAGACAGACAGACAGACAGACAGACAGACAGACAGACAGACAGACAGACAGACAGACAGACAGACATACAGACATACAGACAGACATACAGACATACAGACAGACAGACAGACAGACAGACAGACAGACAGACAGACAGACAGACAGACAGACAGACAGACAGACAGACAGACAGACAGACAGACAGACAGACAGACAGACAGACAGACAGACAGACAGACAGACAGACAGACAGACAGACAGACAGACAGACAGACAGACAGACAGACAGACAGACAGACAGACAGACAGACAGACAGACAGACAGACAGACAGACAGACAGACAGACAGACAGACAGACAGACAGACAGACAGACAGACAGACAGACAGACAGACAGACAGACAGACATACAGACAGACAGACAGACAGACAGACAGACAGACAGACAGACAGACAGACAGACAGACAGACAGACAGACAGACAGACAGGCAGACAGACAGACAGACAGACAGACAGACAGACAGACAGACAGACAGACAGACAGACAGACAGACAGACAGACAGACAGACAGACAGACAGACAGACAGACAGACAGACAGACAGACAGACAGACAGACAGACAGACAGACAGACAGACAGACAGACAGACAGACAGACAGACAGACAGACAGACAGACAGACAGACAGACAGACAGACAGACAGACAGACAGACAGACAGACAGACAGACAGACAGACAGACAGACAGACAGACAGACAGACAGACAGACAGACAGACAGACAGACAGACAGACAGACAGACAGACAGACAGACAGACAGACAGACAGACAGACAGACAGACAGACAGACAGACAGACAGACAGACAGACAGACAGACAGACAGACAGACAGACAGACAGACAGACAGACAGACAGACAGACAGACAGACAGACAGACAGACAGACAGACAGACAGACAGACAGACAGACAGACAGACAGACAGACAGACAGACAGACAGACAGACAGACAGACAGACAGACAGACAGACAGACAGACAGACAGACAGACAGACAGACAGACAGACAGACAGACAGACAGACAGACAGACAGACAGACAGACAGACAGACAGACAGACAGACAGACAGACAGACAGACAGACAGACAGACAGACAGACAGACAGACAGACAGACAGACAGACAGACAGACAGACAGACAGACAGACAGACAGACAGACAGACAGACAGACAGACAGACAGACAGACAGACAGACAGACAGACAGACAGACAGACAGACAGACAGACAGACAGACAGACAGACAGACAGACAGACAGACAGACAGACAGACAGACAGACAGACAGACAGACAGACAGACAGACAGACAGACAGACAGACAGACAGACAGACAGACAGACAGACAGACAGACAGACAGACAGACAGACAGACAGACAGACAGACAGACAGACAGACAGACAGACAGACAGACAGACAGACAGACAGACAGACAGACAGACAGACAGACATACAGACAGATGGCTATATCGACTTTGCTAATGGGGTTACAAAAGAAAAATGTAGAAATTACAAACGGAATGACAAATTTATGTCACTCATGGTGTAGGATATAAAAAGGTACAAAACACTCGTAAAGCAGAGAATCTTAAAAATTAATATTAGAAAGCTAACTGACACACAAACTCAAACAAAAACCACAAAATAAAAGTCTTATAAAAGGGAGTTGTTACGAAAAGATTTGTTATTTAAAATAATGTTTTTTTTTTTTATTTTTCGTTTACGTTTAGATTTTTTTATAAAAGAATATTCAATAATTGTTTGGCAGGCAGAAAAGTAAGTTTTACATTGATATTTGATTTTAATTTACACTTCAAAGCCGTTTGTGTATAGCTGCTAACCAGAGAAATCGTATTTAAATTGAAAGAAGATTAAATATTTTAAAGATATTACAAGACTAGCCGAAGAGGAATATGTATATTTAAAAGTGTAGACAAAGAAATATTTTTACATTTGCCTTTTTGGGGAAATTAATGAAGTTTATAGAAATTAAAACAAATAAAGATGATATTATTTCAGAGAGTTTAAATAAAGACTTTAGATTGTTTCTAAACTAGAAAATAAAGTAGACATTTTTGATAGTTCTAGGAAATTTAGTTCAGGAAATTTAAAAATGTGAGGTAGATGAATAGAAATTGATCTGATAGTCAAAAATTAAAGTCTTTTAAATACTCTCTTTATTTGCATAACAGTTTTACGCAAAATAGTCACAAAAATATTTTTATGTTTTTACCTTTTAAAAACAGTGGTTTATTTCCTTTAAATAAACTGGATACTTTTGATTACAAATAAAATAAGTTTAGTAGTTCAGAATTGTAACAATGAGTTTATTCAAATTTACACAACAACAGTTTAAATAGTCACTATGTGTTTTTATACAAATACACTTTTATAATTCACAATAATACACAAACTTAAATTAAACTTTATTACAAGACAGTTGATGCTACTAAAATAAACTCACTACCGACTACAACTGCTGCCAATATTTACAAAGCGCCATCTTCCTTCTAGTAGATTCATGAATTATCCTTAGATAATTTACCTAGCACTGTTATTTACATTCATAAAAATGTTGTTATATAGGCAGCATGCTTTTTTATGAATTTCTGTGTATGAATTTCTATATTCTCTGCGAGTTGTTAAGTTTTCCCTAATGAATTTGCCACGTAAAAAGCATAAGGTAGACATGTTATATATCAGTGGATAGAGAAGTTTGTTTGCTTTTCAATAATGTATACAGCTTTTGACAATTTAAAAATTCATGGAATACTTTTTTGAAAAATATGTCAAAAAATGCTTTTTATTGAGTTTTTGCATAGATACACATTTTTCAAATTGAAATAAAATTTTTATTTATGAATATTTTTTAATGAAATTCTACACTTATATAGAATTTTTTATTGGAAATGGAAGTGTAGAAACAAATTTTGAAATTTGTAATCAGGAATCCCGCAATTCCCAAAAAAAGTATTGAAAAATTCCAAAAATGGGATTTTTTCGTTTTTTGGCTATAATATCCATACTAGAGGCGGGGTTATCGGAACCCTTTACAAAATAATTAAAAGCATATTGAGCCATCTAAAATGGGTTACTATATTTTGATATCGACTATGCGATTTGAGAATTATTGCCCTAAATTGGAATTTTACATAAACAAATGTGTGTTTTTTGAATGGCCAAGGTCCCCTCGGTATCAAAAATCATAAATTTTTTTTCATTTAAAATATTTGGTGTAAAGTTAGCTTTTTAAAAAGTTCAAATTCGTTATACATTATATTAGACATTTTTTAGATAACTTAAAAAGAATAAAAGTACTTTTTTCCCAAAAAAAAAAAAAATAGCGAAAAATCGCATTTTTAATTTTTTTTTATATTCAAATTCATGTAACTTTCGACTCAGTCATGGTTTTTAAACAATTCTTTCTAAATACACATCTGCTGTTAGTCCTATAAAAGCAAAAAGGGAGAAAATCCGCGTTGGAACCGCGTTCATTAAAAAACTGGAGAAGGTTGGGTAAACATTTTGAAAATTTAGTTTTCAAATGCGAATATCTCCTAAGCTATAAGAGATAATTGATAGCTACGACGAGGTTTTATGTAGTGCTCAATGAGGTGATTCTATATATATTGACCATACCCGAGGTGTCTTATTTAGGGACCCCTGGTGAGGTCCAGATTCAAAAATTAATCTCGACAACACTTCCTCTTTGCGCATGTGAAATTTCATTCAAATCGGAGTAAGGGTTTAGAAGTTACAGATTTATTTCCCTCTTTTTTTTTCTCATACCACTGTGCGGTTCATGAAAACTTGCATTTTTCATATATCAGCTACAGCGTTCCAAGTATCGCAGACGTACAGAGGGCTAGATTTTACATTGGCATTGAAGATTTAAATTTTCGTACGCAAAGATAAATAGGGTGATTTCCAAATAGGTTTTAGGCGACCAAGTGTTTGACGAGCCTTCTGCAAGAGATTATTAATGTTATCACCCGATCCCCGTACGTAGATATAATGCTCCCAAGGTAGCTGAATTGACTTGCACCAATTGCAAATAAATCTCGGGAGGTTGCATTAATACGTAAGATTTTTGTCTTCATGACACCTATTTCCAAACCTGCTGCTTACACTGTTAGAATTACGCTTCGTAAGTTCGCCGCGAGAGCCAGTAGACATAATCAAGATCGTTTAGGCCACCCATCAATCTCTATACTATACGCCTGCCGCTATCGAAGGCTCTTCCAAAGATCGTGTTCAGAACTATATTTAATAGAAGAGGTAACAGGATACATCCCTGTAGGACAAATATCCAATCTCTCACCGTTTCACTCAGAAATTTGCCATGTTTCATTTGTCATGTTTATTCTACAAGATACATTATGGTATAGGCCTTTTTTATGACGCGTATAAGTTTGAGGGTTATTCTCCTATATGCCAATGAACTCCAAATCACTTCGTGGTGTATTTTATCGAAGGACTTCTCTTAGTATATGAAGCATAAGTAAATACAGTGGTGAGTGCCACTCTACCGCTTGTTCCACAATAACACGTAGACTGTTTCGATGGTGGACTTATAGGGTCTGAATCAAGCTTGTTCCTGCCTTAAAGTTGTGTTACCAATACAGAGGCTTCGGCCAACTGTTCAATACAGCGACTTCGGTCGACTGTTTCGTACAGAGGCTTCGGCCAACTGTTCAATACAGAGACTTCGGTCGACTGTTCAATACAGGTGCTTCTGCCCACTGTTCAAAACAGAGGCTTCGGCCAACTGTTCAATACAGAGACTTCGGTCGACTGTTCCATACAGAGGCTTCGGCCAACTGTTCAATACAGAGCCCTTGGTTGAGTGTTCAATACAGGGGGTTCGGCCAACTGTTCAATACAGCGACTTCGGTCGACTGTTCCGTACAGAGGCTTCGGCCAACTTTTCAATACAGAGACTTCGGTCGACTGTTCCATACAGGGGTTTCGGCCAACTGTTCAAGACAGAGGCTTCGCCCAACTTTTCAGTCGTATCAATACATCGTACCGCCGACGATTATTGAAATCCCGAAGAATCCGAAATACACATCACCAGAAGTAGAATCATCACCAGAAACCCGTACTTGTGACAATTGTGACAATTGTGTTTTTTAAGTTTTTTCCCAAAAAAGTCCCCATATTTTTTCTTTTATAAAAAACTAATTTTCTTCGTGGCTATATACATTTTTTTATGATTTGGAAAGAGAACTTAACGCAAAAACGTATAAAGTAAAATATGACTAACTTAAGCGGACATTTTGAAACAAAATTTTAGGTTTGAGTAAAAAATTCTAAAACCCAAAGCACCAATCCTCAGAAACTCGACAAATTTGTGTAGCCCTATATGTTGTTTATATACATACAAAACGTTTTTACTATCATACTGTAAATAACGTCAAAGTGGGCTATTTTCTAAAAACTCTGTTTTTGGAACATATTTTCCCCGTTTTAGGAATTTCGATGTTTGAAAACAAAGAATGGCAACATTAGTGATGCCATTGACTTAAGAACATTTAGATCTATATTACTTCCAAATTTTATTGTGATATCTGTAACTGTTCAAATTTTTCATTAATTCAAAGTTTTTATTTTTCTTGATGGAAAATCACCATTTTATAATATTGTTAGTTTTTAAGGTAAAATACGTCCGAAAAAAACACAAAATTAATTCATTACACTAAAATGTCAATCTACAAGTCATAAGGTTTCCACCGATATCAAAAACTTATATAAAAAGCTTATATTGACTCTTCAGAAGCTCCACAAACCATGCCCACTTTAAAAAATTTTAATGTTTTTTCATATCTTGCATCATGCCGGTCTTGCGTGATCAAGATTGGACAAGTGATGCGCCCGGATCATACCGATAATGATTTGCCCATTCTTCGTTATTAAAGCACAATAGAGAAGTATACACTCGAACATAAATTATTAACAACAAATTTTTGTTTTAGAGTCAAAAAATAGTAAAAACTAAAATTTTTATGCTACAAAGTGATTTTTGACAGCTATTTAGAATGCCTAGTTATATTCGGATTGCATTGATATGTTCATAAGAGTTATTCAGATATACCGTAGCTACAACTTTGCAAAATATTGTTATTGAAAAATTAGGAGTCCCTGGAAGTTATTCTAAAAAAAGTAAAAAAAAATAAATTTTCATCCTATTATTTTTCAACTAAAGTGCACGAAAAAGCTTTCTTTTGGAAAAAAATTTTAACAAGGTTTATTTGGTGGACTCTTAGCTATATTATTGCCATATATAGTTAAGCCATATCACAAAGTCTGAATTAGCTGTTAACCAAAAACTGATGACACCTTTTTTAGAGGCCCCACTGATTTTCAGAAACTTTGGGGGCCCATAAAAAAAATCGGTCACCAAAATGGACAAACTGAGTATAGGGTTTTACTACCCTTTAGTAGTAGAGTCGAACCTATACTGACATGATCTTGTGTTTTTCCAAAAGTCTTCATTTGTTGCATAGTGTAATTCGTTATATATAAACATTTATTACATATTAACTGTATTAAATATTAAACAATAAAGAAAGATATTATCGACCCCAGAAAGGGTAAATCAATTGTGTTATCACTTAAGGTTTGTGGATCCGTAATTCTTCCCTGGACTCGACTGAACTACCCCAGCCGACTACAAAACCACGTTATAATACTACCTACTAATAACGCATAAATGAATAATACAGCGCCATTTATTAGGGTCTCAGAGATCGCACTTTTTGGTATACATATTTATTATCACGCCCTCATTCAGCTCGTTGTCGAGATTTTCGATTTCCCAGATTGTTCGAATGATTGAGCTTCAATAAGATTCAATATATTAATTGAAATTCATTTGTATACAGCAACATTCAACTCTTACTCTCTTAATTATAAATTTGCCATGATTACAAACCTTTCTTTCTTTACATTCCATATTACTTTTGAATTTGGAATACTGCTAACATTTTTAAAACAGAAACGCATATTAAATTTATTGTTTTTTTTCTGTTGCCAACAAAGTGCAATTAAATCTTTTTAAAAGTTTTTACTGGAACACCTCATTTTTTTCCTTGAGTAAATACATATTTGAACACGTTTAAATATTTGTATTTATTTATTCATTTTTCTTTTTACAAAACAGTTTTATTATTTCCCAGCAGTTAAGCAAGTAGACAATGTATCGCTTATAGACAGGAATTGTTACTAATGTATGATCACTTGGCTGACTGCAGTTTATATATTTTGGGTTATTTGACACGTATGTTCTATCTGTAGTCCAACAAACCCTTAACAGATTTGGGTTTATATTCAGGATTAGCTTAACGCAAGATCGGCGTTCTGCATTCATGATCGGGTTCTTGTTTATCGGGATCGGTTTTAGTAGACTACAATATACAATTCTTATTGTCTAAATTCTAAATAATGCAGATAGCCGAAGCCACTGTAAGAACAGACAGCCGAAGTCACAGTGAGAAGAGATAACCAATGTCATTTTGAGAACAGACTGCCAAAACCATTGTGGGAACAGATAGTCGAAATAGACAGTAATTGTCACAAATGTCTGATCACTTGGCTGACTCCAGTTTATATATTTTGGCACATTTGTCATGTACGTGCTCTTTATAGAGCAGAGAAAAGTCAATTGGTTACTGTATACATTCCATTTAACCTAGCGTGAAGTCAATTGTCCCTTAAGTGCCTCTAAGTAATCTAGAGTGTAGTCACTATAACGGTTAATATAGTTATTTAACCCAAATGAAGTAATCTATTGCAGAATTGTGGTAGGAAGGTTTGTATATAACCAACCGGTTATTGACCTAATTCTGAGTTGTCTTTTTAACTGACAATTTTAAGCCAATTAGCACCCGCACATGTTAAATGAACTAGTTATGTAGCTAATCCCGTAACCAGTTAACTTGAATCTATGTAACCGTTATGTAAATCCAAGTACTTTTGACTTGCTATCCTACAGTCTCATTGTAATCCAAAAGGGTCAATTGACCCCCTGATTAGGACACGTAGTTGTCGCCTTAATTGATAAGTAAAATCACTTGTTTAGGGACAGTCTCCCAGAACTGCTGGGTACAAAAAAGTTTTATTATTTATTTACCAAACGCACACACCCTTACATACTTACATTACTTCAACTTATGCACAAAAATAATAGCTCCTTTTTACCTTTATACTCTTACAAATAAATACGTGTAAATATAATTTTTCGGTATATGGTTGGTTACATACAATCATTTGTATGTTCCTTTTTATTTCTTCTTTATTATAAATTTAATTACTGCAGACTAAATACAAAATATTTGTCTGTTTATTCAACAGAAATAGAAACAAGTACAACAACAAAAGCTGCTTTTTGCAACAATAACGTCAACAAAATCACTTTATTTAACAGAAATGTTATAAAACATTTTACAATATATGTATTTTTTGTATACATTCAGTGTGTAGCAGAATTTACTTAGGTCTGGTCACTACTTCAGGTGTAGGATATATTTGGTTTGTCGATATGAATGTAATACAAAACCCTCCAGTATAGTAGGATAGCCTATAAAACACCATACAGAGACGTTGATTTCTAAGGGCCTATATGTTCACATTCCAGGACAATTTCTCCTTCCATACTATTTCCTTTACTGTCCTAATTATATGGTCTGAAACCGTTGACAATGCGTTGACATGGTCATCGTATATCTTCTTCAAACATCCTGGAAAGTGCGTTTCCACCAGCAGTGCATTGTTTTAAGAACTAAATTCTATATGTGAATCATCTTGCCTTTGAATATGACCCAGAACACTAGAATTGTAGGACAGTATTCGGCGGAAGCTTTAAAATAATTGATAGACTCATAATACTATAACCATGATCTTCTGTAACCTTATTGAAACACACTTGAAGCTTTCTCTATCCCTTGATTGTCTAGTAAGCTTTTTCCTATAAATGAGCATCCTTACCAACGAATTTTTATCCCTAAATTCCTGATTTTTCAGCGTTGAAAAATTATCGTCAGTATGGTCTTCATTGCTCTTGAAAACAGCAATATAGGCGATGAGCTTTTTATCAATAAATTCCCATAGATCTGCGCTGATCCTCAGATGCGCAACATGCAGTTCTATACCTACCGCATGAAGGTAAACATTAAGTCTTCTTCATACAACCTAGAAAATGTGTTTCCATCAGCAGTGCAATGCTCTAGGAATTATATTTTGATCGTAAATCATCTTTCCTTTGAAGATGACCGAGAAAACTAAGATTTTAGAATAGTATTAGGTGAAAGCTTTAACATAATCGACAGATTCATAATACGACATGATCTCCTTTTGGACCATTTGTGATCACCTGCACACTTGAAAGCTTTCTTAATTCTCAGATTATCTAGTAAGCTTTACCTATAAACGAACCTATTTACCATCGAATTTTGACCGCCGAGTTTTGGTTCACATATATCAAGTTTACTTGCGCAAGTCTTGAGTTTGTAGATGTGAGAGGAGATTGGAATTGGTTTTCTTCTTTTTCTTCCTCTCTCTTCTTTAATCTCAAGATTTGCTCAAGTAAACTTGACAAGTGTAAATCAGCACTAACTTCCTTGGTTCACTATTTCGGCAGTTTGGTTACCACCGGTCTTAAGGGCGGTAGAATTTACACGGTCACTTCAAGCTGGGACTCTCAGCTATGAACTCAAAACAGTTCTTGTTACCCATCTTTCAAACCTTAACTACTTTTCTGCGCTCCTAAGCGACGCGTCTTCTCATTATACCCCACACCACCATAGTGGGGAGGGTATTATGCGTATGTGCAGATGTTTGTAACGCCCAAAAATATTAGTCTAACGCCCACCTTAAAGTATACCGATCGACTTAGAATCACTTTCTGAGTCGATTAAACGATGTCCGTCCTTGTGCGCAGAGTACAGGTCGCAATTTTGAAAATATTTCGATGAAATTTGGTACATATTATTTTTTCGGCTCAAGGACCAAGCCTATTGAAACTGGCTGAAATCGGTCCATTATTTCACCTAGCCCCCATACAAATGTCCTCCCGAAATTGGACTTTATCGGTCATAAATGTTTAATTTATATATGTATCTCCACAAATTCCACTCCAAATAAGTTTTATATACACAAAATTCATGTCACCAAATTTTGTTACGATCTGTCCATAACTAGTCATAGCTCCCATATAGACCCGCTTCCGAAAATCACTTCAACGTGCATAAATCGCTTATAAATGTTGTTATACACACAAAATTCAACACAATTAACTTTCATATAGACATAAATTACACGGCCTAATTTCATGGTGATCGGTCCATAATTGGTCATAGCCCCCATATAAGGCCCACTTTCGACTTCAGACACGGCGATTTACTTACTGTCACCTCTAGATTTCCATTCAAGCTAAGTGTTCTTGTTACCACAGTTACCAATCCTAGCTATCACTCTGCGCTTCTAAACGACTCGTATTCTCATTTTCTCTTATAAAAAATATAGACGACGAGCTTTCTATCATTCAATTCCCATAGTTCTGCACTGAATCACATATCTGCTACATTCCGTTCTATGACTGCCGCTACTTGGAGGTCGATGAAATTGTATCCATATTTAGATTTCTTTCGACCTCCCTTTTATGGCCTTAAGTTCGTCCATGAGCCTTCCTTCAACCAACTGACGTTTCGATTTATGACTGCCACAATTGTCATTCAGGTTCGTCGATTTCTTTACCTCCTTTGACATTATTCACCTTCATATCTATCATTAGTAATGTCTTCCTGATGGGCTCCTTAAGACATCTTAACTGTATCTTCTTTAATCCCAATTCTATGGACGGCTTCATGGGAATTTTGGCTGACAAGTCACCACACGCTTCCCTAGATATTACACTGATGAATAGGATTTGGAGCAAATACTGTATTCATAGACTGTTCATGGATGGATCCTCCTAGAACAGGCCATAAATTCTTTAGAATTTCCCGACAACGCTGCCTGTGTTTCCAGATAAGTTGTCTCTCCATTGCCGTAAACAGTGTTGGATACAAGATTTACAGACTGTTCTTGGTAGGATTCTCCTAGAGTATGCCATAAATCCTTTAGAATTTCGCTACAACTCCGTATGTGTTTCTTGCTAAGTTGTCTCGTTATTGTCTCTATTGTCGTCAACTGCATAGGATACAAGATTCGCAGACTGTTCATGGGAAGATCCTCCTAGAATAGGCCATAAATTCTTTGGAATTTCGCGACAACTATGCATGTATTTCCTGACAATTTGTCTCTGCATTGCCATAAACAGCGTAGGATACAACATTCACATACTGTTCTTGGTTAGATCCTCCTAGAATATGCCATAAATCCTTCGAATTTTGGGAAAACTCTGCATGTATTTCCTGACAAAGAATCTCTCCATTGCCGTAAACAGAGTAGTCCACTTCCATCTCATTTTTCATACCTTGTGAATAAGTATTGCGACTGATTTTGAGCAGATAGTTATTATTGTGTCCTCTTCAGAAATTTAGGTCATATCTTCCAGCCTTTGTATGGCACAGCTTTCTGCTGAAGTTGTGATTTTACAACGTCAGTATCTGTATATCATACACATCGATGCTCGCATGTACGTCAGAGTCGTTCTTGTCCAAACTGTTAGTATCCCTAAAGACCGTACTTTCCTATTACTCAGGTTAACACGTCCGACCGTTGTAGTGGAATTTTCTGAACAGTCATATACTATCTAGGACTGGGAAAAACTGTTTAATCATATGAGTAACCTAAACAGAGTAGTCCACTTCCATCTCATTTTTCATACCTTGTGAATAAGTATTGCGACTGATTTTGAGCAGATAGTTATTATTGTGTCCTCTTCAGAAATTTAGGTCATATCTTCCAGCCTTTGTATGGCACAGCTTTCTGCTGAAGTTGTGATTTTACAACGTCAGTATCTGTATATCATACACATCGATGCTCGCATGTACGTCAGAGTCGTTCTTGTCCAAACTGTTAGTACCCCTAAAGACCGTACTTTCCTATTACTCAGGTTAACACGTCCGACCGTTGTAGTGGAATTTTCTGAACAGTCATATACTATCTAGGACTGGGAAAAACTGTTTAATCATATGAGTAACCTTTCGATTTTAACTCCTTAATAGTTTAGACATCCTGTGTATGTCTATTTGTAGACTACAGCTAAAAACACTAGATTAGTTTAACAGGAAGCTATCCATTACGAAGCGCTCACTTGGGTTCTTTTGGTTGGTCCCTTTTATGTGACCTGAAAAAAAGGAGAAATAAGAAAAGTGGCAAAGGGAAAAAAGGGAAAATTAAGGCAAATTTAATTACAAGATAGTTCAATAAATAAGTAGTTGTATTTTGCAGAAAAGACCGTGGAAGATATTTAGAAATACAAGTCATTATACAGATTCAAATTCAGCATGAGGAGCGACGCTAAAATGGGTCAGATATGATTTCTAAATTATCTATATTGAAGGAACCACACAAAAAGGATCCTCAGTGGCCGAGATATAAGCCCAAACTGGATTAGTGGTTCTAGTGAAATACAAAAAGTAAAAACTATTAATCTACAACGTCTACTTTCGGTTGGCCAAGTCTTTAAATTTCCAAATATGTGTGCCTGTATCTCGACTACAAAGTTTTGTATATATTATCTGCCAATGCGGAAATAATTCCCTGTAGCTTCCTCTTCTGTTCGATTTAATACCATTTTTAGATGGAAACATCATGGCATATTTTCAAAGTAAGTTAGTTAATGTATATGTTACCCATGTAATGCTATTTCCAGCCAACCTCTACCAAATCGTCTCCTCTTAGTTACTTTCAATTTAATTTCTAAACAAAATACTGAAAAAAGCTTTACATCTATACATCTTTTAACAAAAAAAAGGTTTTGCTGTTTTTTGTTGAACATTTGTGTTACTATTTTTATTACACAGAACTTTACCCTTTTGTGTGGAGATTTAACAAAAAAAAAAAGAAGTATGTATAAAGAAATATATTTGAAATCCACAAACATATGTTTGCCAGGGTGAGAGTGTAAATGTAAAAGGAACATATGTGTTTAACAACGAGTTTATTACAGTTAGACTCGAACCAATACAAAGTAGATGTCAGTAGGAAATTATATGATTCTGTAGTGAAATACAGATTCAGTTAAAGGTCTTAATACAGTCTTAGTTTAAGTTCAATCGTAAGTCTTTATAGAGTCTTATTTTAGTTTCGATCGTGGGTCTTTATGGAGTCTTATTTTAGTTTCAGTCGTGGGTCTTTAAAGAGTCTTATTTTTGTTTCAATCATGGGTCTTTATAGATTCTTATTTTAGTTTCAATCGTGTCTTATTTTAATTTCAATCATGGGTCTTTATAGAGTCTTATTTTAGTTTCAATCGTGGGTCTTTAAAGAGTCTTATTTTATCAATCGTGGGGGTTTATAGAGTCTTATTTTAGTTTGAATTGTGGTTATTTATAGAGTCTTATTTTAGTTTGAATTGTGGGTCTTTATAGAGCCTTATTTTAGTTTCAATAGTGGGTCTTTAGAGAGTTTTATTATACTTTTAATCGTGGATGTTTATAGAGTCTTATTTTAGTTTCAATCGTGGATCTTTAAAGAGCCTTATTTAAATTTAAGTCGTGGGTATTTATAGAGCTTTATTTTAGTTTCAATCGTGGGTCTTTATGGAGTCTTATTTTAGTTTGAATTGTGATTATTTATAGAGTCTTATTTTAGTTTCTATCTTGGGTCTTTAAAGAGTCTTATTTAAGTTTCAATCGTGGGTCTTCATAGAGTCTTATTTTAGTTTCAATCGTGGATCTTTATAGAGTCTTATTTTAGCTTGAATCGTGGTTATTTATAGAGTCTTATTTTAGTTTTAATCGTGGTTGTTTACGGGTCATTATAGGGACTTATTTTAGTTTCAATCGTGGTTCTTTACAGAGTCTTATTTTAGTTACAATCGTGGGTCTTTACAGAGTCTTATTTTAGTTGCAATTGTGGGTCTTTATAGAGCCTTATTTTAGTTTCAATAGTGGGTCTTTAGAAAGTCTTATTTTAGTTTCAATCATGGATGTTTATAGAGTCTTATTTTGGTTTCAATCGTGGGTCTTTAAAGAGCCTTATTTTAATTTCAGTCGTGGGTAGTTATACAGCTTTATTTTAGTTTCAAACGTGTGTCTTTATAGAGTCTTATTTTAGCTTGAATCGTGGTTTTTTATAGAGCCTTATTTTAGTTTCAATCGTGGTTATTTATAGAGTCTTATTTTAGTTTCAATCGTGGCTCTATTTTAGTGTCTTATTTTAGTTTCAAACGTGTGTCTTTATAGAGTCTTCTTTTAGCTTGAATCCTGTTTATTTATAGAGTCTTATTTTAGTTTCAATCGTTGGTTTTTATAGAGTCTTATTTTAGCTTGAATCGTTGGTCTTTATAGAGTCTTATTTTATAGGAACTTACTTTAGTTTCAATCGTGGTTCTTTGCAGAGTCTTATTTTAGTTACAATCGTGGGGCTTTACAGAGTCTTAGTTTAGATGCAATCGTGGTTATTTATAGAGTCTTATTTTAGTTTCAATCGTGGGTCTTTAGAGAGTCTAATTTTAGTTACAATCGTGGGTCTTTATAGAGTCTTAATTTAGTTTCAATCGGGGGTCTTTATAGAGTCTTATTTTAGTTTCAATCTTGGGTATTTAAAGAGTCTTATTTTAGTTTCAATTGTGGGTCTTTACAGAGTCTTATTTTAGTTGCAATCGTGGTTATTTATAGAGTCTTATTTTAGTTTCAATCGTGGCTCTTTAGAGAGTCTAATTTTAGTTACAATCGTGGGTCTTTACAGAGTCTTAGTTTAGTTGCAATCGTGGCTCTTTTTTAGAGTTTTATTTTAATTTTAAACGTGTGTCTTTATAGAGTCTTATTTTATCTTGAATCGTGGTTATTTATAGAGTCTTATTTTAGTTTCAATCGTGGGTCTTTACAGGGTCCTAATTTAGTTTCAATCGTGGGTCTTTACAGGGTCTTATTTTAGTTTTAATCGTGGCTCTATTTTAGAGTCTTATTTTAGTTTCAAACGTGTGTCTTTCTAGAGTCTTATTTTAGCTTGAATCGTGGTTATTTATAGAGTCTTATTTTAGTTTGAATCGTGGTTCTTTACAGAATCTTATTTTAGTTACAATCGTGGGTTATTTACAGAGCCTTATTTTAGTTTCAATCATGTATATTTATGTCGTCTTATTTTCTTCAGCTACAGCTTAATCGTAGTGATTCCCCAGTGACCCTAACTCCAACCAGGCATTCTCATACCTTCTCATATAAAGTTGTTTAAAAACCCCATCCTTTACACCAACCCACACATCTGAATAGGTACTGAAACAAGTCAGGTGTTTTATTGTATTATTTTTTTAATGTTCTGTTTATGTACATTTTTGTAACATTTATTTTTTGCACCCATAGATGAGAGTTCATGTACCTACACATCTGACAGATACACAAATATGTATCTCTGTGTGTGTCTGCATCTGTATCTGTTTATAAAACATCATTCATCATAAAAGTCAAAATTGTGTCAACTGTTGTTAACAAATAAAGGTAAGCAAAATTATATTATGGATGGAAAAGAACAGCAGAAACAAAAATGCTGAAAACATAAAAAGATGGAGTAAGATAATTAAGAAATTCATAGGTATGTTTAAAATTCCACAAATAGACATACTGTGTGAAATAGATTTATGGCTGAAGGTATGAAAAAGAGGGTTTTTGTGTGTTTAAAATTTACAGATTGTAATTATGACAAATTATATTGGTGGAATATTCAAAAGACAAAAAAAAAACATCAAATACATCTACTCAACATTGCTTAAATGGGTTGTTTATAAACTTTTAATGATTTGTGATGATTTTTCTACAGAATTTTGAGTTTTAAAAACAAATTGAGAAGAATGTGACTGACATGTTAGTTTGAAAACAGACTTTATATAATTGCAACTAATGGTTTTGTAAAATTTTCTTTACAATTTTAGTTTGCAACATTTAATGAACTGATATTAGAAGTTATAAATAAAATATTGCACACAATAAGAAATATTTTAATAAATAAGGTTTTTTAAATTAAAATTTTGTTTCAAATGAAATAACATAGGTTGTTGTGAAATATAAAAATCTATTTTAAAATTCTCTCAGTTTTAAAGAGATCTTACCTTCAGCAATAGAATTTTCTCCTGCGTATGGCTGATAAATAAGTTATATCCAACATTACTAAACTACTTCTAGTTATGCTAATCAGTAATGACTAGTCAGTAACTAGTTGCTTCTGCATACTGCTTGGTCATATTCATATTTATGTATTAATTTAAGCAATCACTTTTAATCATGACAGTATAGGTTCGACTCTACTACCAAAGGGTGGTAAAACCCTGTACTCAGTTTGTCCATTTTGGTGAACGATTTTTTTTTATGGTCCCCCAAAGTTTCTGGGGCCTCTAAAAAAGGTGTCATCAGTTTTTGGTTAACAGCTAATTCAGACTTTGTGATACGGCTTTACTTCATATTTCAATAATATAGCTAAGAGTCCGCCAAATAAATTTTGTTAAAATTTTCTTCCAAAAAATAGCTTTTTCGTGCAATATAGTAAGAATTTTTTTTTTGACTTTTTTTAGAATAACTTCCAGGGACTCCTAATTTTTCAATAACATTATTTTGCAAAGTTGTAGCTACGGTAAATCTGAATAACTCTTGTGAACATATCAATGCAATCCGAACATATCTAGGCATTCTAAATAGCTGTCAAAAATCACTTTGTAGCATACAAATTTTAGTTTTTTACTATTTTTTGACTCTAAAACAAAAATTTATGTTCGAGTGTATACTTCTCTATTGTGCTGGAATAACGAAGAATGGGCAAATCATTATCGGTATGATCCGGGCGCATCACTTTATCCAATCTTGATCACGCAAGACCGGCTTGATGCAAGATATGAAAAAACATTAAAATTTTTGAAAATGGGCATGGTTTGTGGAGCTTCTGAAGAGTAAATATAAGCTCTTTGTAAAAGTTTTTGATATCGGTGGAAACCTTATGACTTGTAGATTGACATTTTAGTGTAATGAATTAATTTTGTGTTTTTGCGGACGTATTTTACCTTAAAAACTAACAATATTATAAAATGGTGATTTTCCATCAAGAAAAATAAAAACTTTGAACTTTGAATTAAAATTTGACTGTTACAGGTATCACAATAAAATTTGGAAGTAATATAGATCCAAATGTTCTTAAGTCAATGGCATCACTAATGTTGCCATTCTTTGTTTTCAAATATCGAAATTCCTAAAACGGGGAAAATGTGTTCCAAAAACTGAGTTTTTTTAGAAAATAGCCCACTTTGACGTTATTTATAGTGTGATAGTAAAAACGTTTTGTATGTATATAAACAACATATTGGGCTATACAAATATGTCGAGTTTCTGAGGATCGGTGCTTTGGGTTTTAGAATTTTTTACTCAAACCTAAAATTTTGTTTCAAAATTGGCCAAGTTTGGATAGGGCTGGGTGGTACAATGTCCGCTTAAGTTAGTCAGATTTTACTTTATACGTTTTTGCGTTAAGTTATCTTTCCAAATCATAAAAAAATGTATATAGCCACGAAGAAAATTAGTTTTTTATAAAAGAAAAAATATGGGGACTTTTTTGGGAAAAAACATAAAAAACACACGCATACAAAGTTGAAATAACTATATAAAAAGATGCTTCAACTTTGGATGTGTGTAACATTTTATAGGGACGAAATAATTGTTATCAGGTATGTTTTATTTTCTTTAGAATTTTATCGCAAATTTGGAAAAAAAATTTAAACAAAATTTATTTGGTGGACTCATAGCTATATTATTGCCATATAAAGTTAAGCCGTATCACAAAGTCTGAATTAGCTGTTAACCAAAAACTGATGACACCTTTTTTAGAGGCCCCACTGATTTTCAGAAACTTTGGGGGCCCATAAAAAAAAATCGGTCACCAAAATGGACAAACTGAGTATAGGGTTTTGCTACCCTTTGGTAGTAGAGTCGAACCTATATAGTCATGGTCGTGTATTTTTTTCACTGTTGCACTGTGTTATAGCAGGTTTTAGGAACTCAATAATGAGCTTTAAAATACATTGTTAAGATGTTCGAAAAGATTTAATTGAATTGTCCTATCAGAACTTATTAAAGAGTTTTGGTATTTTTGTAAGCTGAATTCCATTATTAGAAAGTTTAAATGTTTGAACTGTGATTTCTTTTATTCCAGCTTTCAAACTTTTTACCATAAAATCTGCTAAACATTGTGTTGTAATTAAAAGTAAAATTCATTGTAAGTGAACTTTTACTTACAAGTTTGTGTTACTTAAATAATTACAGAATAAGTTGGTAAGCTATGTTTGGTTGAAACGAATATTATATGCCCTTCATCACAACAACTAAAATTATACTCAGCATTACTAATGACTCCTAAATATAACTTTTAATTAGACAAATCAAATCCTCTAGGATTTGGTCAGGTGCAGATCCAGGTCAACAATTTGAGGGGTTTTTTTATATAAAAACTTTTTGATTTTGGGGATCCATCCAACTTCAACTCAAGTATGTATGTTTGTATGTAAATAAAAAAATATAAAATAAATATAAATTTATTTCAGAAATAGTGATGTTGATACGGAAGACAAACATCGCCCAGGACAGCCAAAATAGTTTTAAGACCAAGAATTGGAGGCATTACTCCATGAAGATTGTAGTGAAACTCAATAATAGCTTGCAAAATCATTGGGAGCTACTCAAGCAACAATTTCAAAACATTTGCGAGCAGCAGGTGGTTTAATCCAAAAGCAGGATAATTGGATACCATAACAATTGAAGTCGAGAGATCTTGAAAGTCGCTTTGGCATATCCGAAATGCTGATTTAACGCTATAAAATAAAATAATTTTTGCACCGAATAGTTACTTGCGATGAGAAATAGATCCATTACGATAACCCGAAGAGAAGGCCGGCTAACCAACCGAATCGATAATAAAGCCAAACATTCATGGAGCTAAGGTTATGCTCTGTAATTGGTGAGAGCAAAAGGATCATGTCTATGAGCTGCTGAAATCTGACCCGACCATCACCGGAAACCTGTACAGCATCGGTCGAAAAACTCCCGGAATATGCGACCACAAATGAAAACGTAATATTTCATCATGAAAACTAGTTTGAATGGAGTTATTAAGAAGTTTTGCCTCACCCGCTATATAGTCCAGACCGTGATCCGTCCGAATAATCATTGTTCGATGCAGAACTTTCTCTCTAGTATATGCTTCACTTTTGAACAGAGTTCCGTTATTGGCATGATTCGTTCTTGGCCTCAAAAGATGAACAGTTTTTTTGTAAGAATGATGGGAAAAGCTCATTGCCAATACTCTCAATAGGTATTCAAAATAAAATCGAAGCATTTTTAAATCATACACCCAATAATTTCCATATAAAAAGTCGTGTTTTGGTAGAATATAAAGTGAGTGTCTGTTTTCTATTTTGACTGTATGTCTGTGTCTGTTTTCTATTCATTAAAATCGGCCCAAAAATATATAACATTTCGCTATCTTTTCTTTAGAAATTCCAAATATTGAAAAATTTGATCTTTGACCTTCACGATTTAAGGTTATCGTTTTCCGATTTTAGTAAAACTTTCAGACTATATTTAAAATTACAAGGACTATAATATTATGAATAGGTTTTACTTAAAATTTATAACATTAAGGAAATTGGTATTGACATAATATTTTTATTCCCTATTTTGATCTCAATAAATCCCAATGTGATGATCAAAAAATTCTGAAATTTGTTTAACAAAATTTTTAAAAATTTTAAAATGGAGATTTGAAACAGTCGTTAAAAAAAATATTTTTTTTGGCCATACCTGCGAATAGGTTAACGGTATCCTACGAAGACAAAAACTCATACACAAGTAAATACGGATATATTTTAAATAAAAATTGGCTTTTATTTTAAATTTTCTCGAAATATGTTAATTTTTGTTCCTAAATTTTTTGTTCAAGTGTGCTGAAATACGTTAATGGTCTGGCGAACTTGTAATAACTTTAACATTTTTTAACCAAATTTTGTCATTTATATCTCTTTACAACGATAATTACGTACATATTTCGATTCTTTTGCATTCAATTGCAAAAGTATTTATTTAGTAGCAAAATTTTTTAAAAAAACTGAAAAATTTGCATTTTTCTCTAATTTTAGCGATAATACAGTTTTTGGGTCATTTTGACCCAAAGGAGATACAGGGTTTAATTTCCAAAAATTTTTTTTTTAATGCAATATTCATTAATATAAATAAATCTACATATTTCTAGAAAACAATGCGGAAGGTTAACGAGTTTCACCTATTTATTCCATATAAATAGTATAATTTTGCATATATCAAAACTTTGACCTCGATGCAAAGGCATTCAATCTCACCACAAAGTATACAGAGGATAAGCAGGTTTTATGTTTCTCTCTTTCTGAACTGCCTTTTGTTTATATTATTCATTTGATGCATTTAACTTAAAACGATTTACTTTTACACACAATAAATTATTTTTTTTGTAAACAAACACAAACTGCGAAGCGTTTTGCTTGTCTGCAGATACACCCAGTGTCTCTGTCGGGAATCGAACCCGCAACCCTCAGATTAATAGTTCAGCATACTAAATTCCTCTTACCAACAGAGCTGCCCTAAGAACCTGATTGAAACGTCAAAATTGTCATCTCAGTATATTTTATGGTCTTGCACTAGATTACATAGAGAAAGGTTAAAACTTTTATACGCTGTTTGTTCACGAATATTTTTTTCAAACATTTTTCTTTCATTAAAATTTGTTTTCTTACAAACATTTTTTTCATAAAATTTTTTTTTATTAAAATTTTTTTCACGAATTTTTTTGCCATTTGTATTAAATTGAATTGGTTTAATTTTTATATCTTTTGTTTCAAACTAGGCAATTTAGTTGCGCAAGTCTCTTGTGTTTGTAGATGCCAGAGGTAATGTCGGGTTAAGGAGAAGAAAATGTTGCATGCTGTTTTGTTGTTGGCCAAGATACTTGCGCAACTAAATTGCCTAGTGTGAAAGGGGTCTTAGTAGTTTAGACACCATTTTTCAACCTGTTCGGTCAAGGGCTCTCTGAGTTAGAGGGGGTTAAAATTTAACATTTTGACCAAATAGATTTATTTTCTCATCCATATATGATCAGTATAATCTGGCAAATCAGCATGAATAGATTGACGCTTGAACAACATTACCAAATTATGCAATTTTATTTTTAAACTCAGTCATCGATTAGAGCAAATTATAGATTTTTTCGCAAAATTATGTTCAGCGATGAGGCTCATTTTTGGTTTAACGAGTTTGGTTTTAACAAAATTGCCACATATGGAGTTAGGCCAATTAACAGCAGACCCTACAGACTCCATTATTTCCAGAAAAATGTACCATTTCTTAAAAAAATTAACCGTTCCAAGATCAATAACTTTTTGTTTGAAAGCATGCATGATCCGGGCAATGTTGCGACCGCAACCATCGATTAATTGAAATCAAAGTTGGCGATAATTTGATTTCGAAATAGACCTGTGAATTGGCCTGCCAGGTCATGCGATTTGACACCTTTCGATTGGTTACTGCGGGGCCACGTAAAGTCACTTTGAAAAGTAGACAACATCCTCTATCCATTGATATATAACATGTCTACCTTATGTTTTTTACGTGGAAAATTAATTAGGGAAAACTAAACAACTCGCTGAGAATTTACCTAACATAGAATTCATAGAAAAACATGTTGCCTACATAACAACATTTTTATGAATGTAAATAACAGTGCTAAGTAAATTCTCAGCGAGTTGTTAAGTTTTCCCTAATTAATTTGCCACGTAAAAAACATAAGGTAGACATGTTATATATCAATCGATAGAGGATTTTGTCTACTTTTCAAAAATGTATATAACTTTTGACAATTAAAAAATGCATGAAATACTTTTTTGAAAAATATGGAAAAAAATGCTTTTTATTGAGTTTTTGCATAGATACAAATTTTTCAAATTGAAATAAAATTTTTATTTATGAATATTTTTTAATGGAACTTTACACCTATATAGATTTTTTTATTGAAAATAGAAAACTAAAAACAAATTTTGAAATTTGTTATCAAGTATTCCGGAATTCCCAAAAAAGTCTTGAAAAATTCCAAAAATGGGATTTTTTTGTTTTTTGGCTATAATATCCATACCAGGGGCGGGGTTATCGGAACCCTTTAAAACATAATTAAGAACATATTGGGTCATCTAAAATAGGTTACTATATTTTGATATCGACTTTGCGATTTGAGAATTTTTGCCCTAAATTTGAATTTTACATAAAAAATAGGCATTTTTTGAATGGACCTGGTCCCCACGATATCAGAAATTATAAATTTTTTTTCCATTTAAAATATTTTATGTAAAGTTAGCTTTTCAAAAAGTATAAATTTATTATACATCCTTTTAGAATTTTTTTAGATAACTTAAAAAGAATAAAAGTACTTTTTTCTCAAAAAAAATAGCGAAAAATTGAATTTTTTAATTTTTTTAAAATTCAAATGCATGTAACTTTGGATTCAGTTATGATTTTTAAACAATTCATTCTTTATTTTACATATGCATCTGGTGTAAGTCCTATAAAAAAAAGTGGAGAAAATTGGGAAATAGTTGGAACCGCGGTCATCAAAAAACTGGAGTAGGGTGAGTAAAAATTTTGAAAATTTAATTTTCAAATGCGTATTTCTCCAAAGCTATAAAAGATAGTTATTAGGTTTTATGTAGTACTCGACGAGAAAATTCTATATGTGTAATTCTTTTGAAATCGGAACACAAACGAAGAAATAGGATCATTTTTAAAATTGAATATACCTCACGTATGTCTTACTTTGGGGACCCCTGCTACCGCTCCTGGTGGGCTCATGAGGTCCAAATTCAAGACTTAAAATCCACTACACTTCCTCTTTGCGCAAGTGAAATTTCATTCAAATCGGACTAAGGGTTTAGAGGTTACATACCACTGTGCATTGTTTGTGTTATTCGTGACATACGGCCAGTAATGCCGTAAAAAGTGGACCAAGATTAGAAGTCCAGAAGGTGTTTTGTAAAGTCGCGGTAGTCATAAATATGTTCGAAATAATATAGCCAAACATAACTCTCTTAATTGTTTTAAACCATTATATTTTCTGAACAAATACATAATAAAAATTGAATTTCATTATTCCATACACAGATGGTTGTTTTATTAGCATAGAACTCTGACTTCAAAGGACCAAAACGAGGGAATTAAATTGACTGCTTGAAGGAATATAATTTTCGAAGAGTTATGGTCTAATGATCCATCTGGACCAAAATCCATAAAAAAAAACAATGACACGTTGAGGATGCATGTGTTTTTGGGTTCTCTTCTAGTGTTTATAAAAATGGTATTTTCTTCTGAAACTAGCTAATTTGGGAAAATATCTAGGTTTGTTTAGAGAAGAATCTCCATAATATCTACTTGCTGGTCGTTTTTATACATATTATAAGCTCCCAAATTGATAATGTAGAAATTACAAGATCAAATTAAATAATCAACTTAATCCTTATCTCTATAGTGAAAAGGTAAAATAAAATCTTTTCTGTTTACATACAATTTAAACTACAATAGGTACATAGGTACATATATATTTATTACTTATAGAAAGTAAACAACAATTGTGTGCAATTGCAACATTTTGTGGCAAGTATAGCCAATGTGCCTCCATTCTAACTAAGACAACATCACTGGTTGGCTGGTTAGTTTAACGTACATTGTAGTGTTTAAACTGAACGATTTCCGGTTGCAGCTCACAACACAACCTCAATCTATTAACAAACTAAAAATAAAATCCTTTTCTTTTATTTGGTGAGTTTCTTGTTTTTTTTTTTTTGGTTTGTTTGCTCCTCTGAATGTTGCTTATTTAGCATACAATTGTTGGAGAAGATGAATAAATGAATTTCCAGCATCTTTTCATGTTGAGATTTTTAAGCAATATCTCTGCTCTGTAAATTCTGCTATTGTTTGTTGATTTGTTTGGTTGTCTGGCGGGCTGTTGAGGTAAACTCTTTGCCCGACTCGCTGCTTGTATATGCTGTCTGAGTTGGTTGGGTTTGTTGTTGGCCATGTTTTGTTAACCACTATACAATGCCATTGCAAAAATGGAGAAAAAAAAACAAGTAATGTTCTTGCATTTGCTTTACAGTAATGGCCTTCTTTTATAGTTTTTTTTTATAGATTTTTTGCATGAAAAAAAAAATGGTTGCAAATAGTTGCTGTATTGAAAGCCAGTCGTTAGTTGGTGTTACCTTTTTGCTTAGCTCCCTTTTGGATTTTGTTAAATTGTTGTGTGTTGGTTTGCAAACGATTGCAATTGTTTAGTTTCTGCAACTGACAACAATTTAACATAAATTTTTAGCAAATAGAAAAAAAATAAAGGCTCCCCTAAGATTTTAGAAATTGTTGCAGTTGGCAAAAAACTTTGTTTAATTAATTTTCTCGAAAAATTACAATATTGAAGAGAAAATAAAATTTAAGTCAAATTAAATTTTGTATAAAAATAATAAAAAAAAAAACAAGTAAGAGAGCTATATTCGGCTGTGCCGAATCTTATATACCCTTCACCAAATTATACTTTAAAATAAATTTTTTTAAATATTTTTAAGGTAAACTAAATTTAATTTTTTTTTTAATTGTTTTTCAAAATTTTTTTTTTTGAAATTGTTTTTTTATTTTTTTTAAAAAAGTTTTTTCCAAATTTTTTTAAAAAAATTTTTTGATGAAAAAAAAATTCGGGTTAAAAAATATTTTTCCCGATTTTGATCCAACTTACTATAGCCTTATCTACATCGTTGCAATGGACTTTGAAATATCTATCATTAGATATCCATATTGTCTATATTATTGACTTAGTAATCCAGATATAGATCAAAAATAGGTCAAAAATCGAGGTGGTCCCGGTTCTTTTGCTCATATCTCCGTTATTTATGGACCGATTTTGCTGATTTTAAATAGCAAACTTCTCGAAAGCATGTCTTCTCACGAAGGTGATGGGTATAATAATTTTCAGGAAATCTAAACAATAATGTAAATTATTCTATTTGAAACCTAGTGTTTAGCTATTTAATTTTCAACATTATTTCAGTTACCTTAAATAAATAACTCATGTGTATCTTTTTATTTTGTGGCTACCACATAAACTTCTTTCTGAAAAAGCAAGTTTCTACAATTATTAGCCAACATATTTATTGTTGTAGTGTTTTGGGAAAAGATTGAATCCTTAGATATTTATTCAACATATTTTCAACTTCAACTTAACCACACAAGCAGTCATGGACAGACTTACTCACACTGGCCACCTGTTTAAAAATAACGAAACCATATGTAGGTGTATAGGGAGTATAAAGAAAAGTTTCAGTTTTTACAATAACTTTAGAAAAAAAAAAACTTATGTGTTAACAAAATATATATAAATAAAGTACAGCATACTTATAGTTGTTTGTAACACAACATATTTCTTTTACGGAAAATTAAAAATTGAAAAACAGGAATATTTTGTTATACTAGAGCAGTGGCCGGCAATAGGGAGTAAATTTGTTCAGTTATTTACCTGAATACAACTCGAACTTCAACAAAGTTTATGCAAAAAATTGCAACAGAGAAAGCACGAATATTAAATTCAATAATCCCATGTTCTCTTTATGCCGACCACTGCACTAGTTAGAGTATTTATTGGAGCAACTTATTTAGCTTTTAAGGTACTGAAATTTGTAAAGGTTTTTTTGCAAACATTTCCTCTAGCAGATAGCTCGTACCGAAGCCAATTTATATGTCAGAAACAAAGCAATTCATTTAAAAATAATTAATACATTAATCGTCATTGAATGAGTGTTTGATATTGAATTTAATATTAGACATACTTATATGTCCATTAGTATTTTAAATAATTTTTACGGAGATCACCTTGAACGTGATATTGTTATCAATATGAGATAATAAGGCCAAACAATATCAAAATGATCGTAGAATTGAAATAAAAACAAGTAAGAAAGTATGGTCGGTCAAGCCTGACCATATAATACCCTACACTAAGTAAAAGAGCAAAAACATTTTTCTTTTAAAATTTCAGTAATTTATATTTTTGAGTGATTTTCACCATGAAATTAGGTCGTGTAATTTATGTCTACATGAAAGTTATTTATGTTGAATTTTGTGTATATACCAACATTTTTAAGTGATTTAAGCACGTTAAATTGATTTTCGGAAGCGGGTCTATATGGGAGCTATGACTAATTACCAGTGTTGCCAGGAGCTGGCGAAAAAAGAAGCTATATTGGCTTCAAAAAAAGGCCAGAAAAAGCTAAACCGCTTTAGAAAAAAAGCCAAAATATTATAAATTAAGAATTTTGGTTTATATTTATTTTTAAATAAAAAATTAGAAAATATGTTCATAAAATTCATCTGCTTTACTTAAAGGAAGTACTAAAAAGTTAAATACTATATTAACCATGTCAGAAAATGGACATTGTTGGTTCTATATTTGTCCATTTGTAGTTTAATATATTCTGCCCCTGAGCCTTAAGCTTCGTAATTTTATTAGCACTTTAATTTTTCACTATCAATATGACATAATATATTTTTTTTGGTTTTACTACTTTATTATCAACGGGAAAAAAATTGATTTTGCGTAGAGTTTTCATATGGTAATCTTTGTCGCAATTGCTCAATTAGTTTAATTTGTCGTATTATTTTTGTCATAATCATCACTAATTAAAACGTTCTTTATTTTATCTCTCATTCATCAAACTAGTATGAAAAATGTGTCAAAAACATTAAACAATTTTCAATTGGCGACGATAATGGATCAAATTCCTTGAATTTTAAATCAGAAAACAGCAAATGATTTATTTATTTTTTGTACTTTGTGCAATACTGGTTTTAAAAAAAGATGGTACGCCAAATTATAATCAGTGTATTAATTACTTAAAAGTTTGGCTTTTTAGAATTGCTGGTTTGACGAAATTAAAACAAAATGGGTTTTAACTCGAAGCATAGATCCACAAGACGTTTAACGGCTATTGATCGCCATCGAGTATCACAAGCCTTCAAGAGTTTGTGGGGCTCTTGTCCATTATATAATGATGAATATAATGTGTAATAACAATTTTGTCTTGAAAGAGAATTTGCTAGACATTTAAGCTTTCAGATATAAAATACTCTATTTAATTTTGAACCACTTGATATTGGCAATTATTATTTGTTCTGTTTTAATACTGCACAATTCTTGAGTGTGTTGAAAAGCTAAATGAAAATCAGTAATGAATTAAAATGAAAATGGTTCACAAATATAAATTTAGCCTTTTTATTTACTTTTTAGTCTCGAAATTTTTAGCCTTTTTTAATTTCAAAAAAGGCTATTTTGAAATTAAGAAAAGGCTAGAAAAAAGCCACGAAGCTAAAACCAAAATTTCGAGGCTAAAGAGTAAATAAAAAGGCTAAATTTAGCCTCAAAAAGGCTAAACTGGCAACACTGCTAATTACGGACCGATCGTAACAAAATTTGGCGACATGAATTTTGTGTATATAAAACTTATTTGGAGCGCAATTTGTGGAGATACATAAATAAACTAAACATTTATGACCGATAAAGTTCAATTTCGGAAGGACATTTGTATGGGGGCTAGGTGAAATAATGGACCGATTTCAGCCAGTTTCAATAGGCTTGGTCCTTGGGCCAAAAAAATAATATGTACCAAATTTAATGGAAATATCTTTAAAATTACGACCTGTACTCTGCGCACAAGGTTTACATGGACAGCCAGCTAGCCAGCCGACCAGACGGACGGACGGACATCGTTTAATCGACTCAGAAAGTGATTCTAAGTCGATGGGTATACTTTAAGGTGGGTGTTAGACTAATATTTTGGGCGTTACAAACATCTGCACAAACGCATAATACCCTCCCCAGTATGGTGGTCTTGAGTTACAAAATATTTATTTTGATAGATATCCCACTCCCATCACACTAAGCGACCAAAAGGAAAATATCTAAGCTTTCTCTAGAGCAAAAATTAGAAAGGGTTTATTTCGAAAAAAAGTCAAGAAAATGTTTAAATTTGGAAAAAAAGTAATACTTATGTTGTATGTTTTGAGTTACTAAGAGACCAAATAGATCATCAAGGAAAATATCTAAGGTTTCTTTTGAGAAAAAAGTAAAAAAAAAGTTTTTGATTTCGGAAAAAATTTTAAAATTTTTTTGTTTTGATAGATTAAAGAAATAACTATCTAAACTATTTGGCACACGTTTTGCTAAGAACAATAGGTAATAAGTTACATGGATGAGAAAAAACAACTGCTTGGAGAAAATGTCAAATTCACAGAGTTCTCCACTGATCTTGTTGGAAAAATGTGTCTGAATAACTATCCAATAGAACGAACCTTGGTGCAAATTTCATCCCGATCGGAAGACATCGATTTAAGAAGTTGGTTCACTTTGATATGAAATCTTCCATATATAGATTCAAAAAGTACCATTCAAAGATCGAAAAAGTACCTATAGTTCTCTCTTTTTGGTAGCTTAATACATTAAGCCTGCCTATTCTTGATTCTTTCTTTACTTAGAAGCATTTTAGGCAACTATTATGTAAAGGGTGTCCTTTATAGAGGCGGCAAACTTTAAATTGAATTATAAAAGAGAAAAACGTTTTTAATATCCTTCCAAATGGCTTTATTAATTAGATAATTTTATGGCATTAATGTTTAAATATCATTTTGGGCATGTCGCCACGGTGAGCTCACTTTAAGGCCTAACCATCTCTCATCTTTCGCAGTATATCAGGCTGTAGTTTGGCGTCTAATATTCAATTACTAGAGCTCGATAGTTTCCGGTTTATCGGCATAGAACATGGACTATATATATTCTCAGAGAAAATAATATAATGGCGTCAAATCACATACAAGTGCTTAAAAGTATTTATTCGACAAATGTTTCTCTCAGTACATTGATTGTATCGCGTGCTGTGTGACATGTGGCTATATCCTGCTGAAATCACATTTCAGCAATACTAATAGCTTCCAATTGAGGCACGAAAAGTTAGTAGGCGTTGACATTATGACCATCGTTATTTGCTTGGTTCCACTGGCCCATAAAGCCTGTGAATTGTGCTGGATGTAAATAATGGTGTTTCTACAATGGTTTGATGGGGTTTCATTGAGCAAAATTCTCAAATGAAATTGTTTGTCAATAGAGATGTTGGTGAATTGACAACCAACTTTATTGCGCGATCGATGATCGTGAGGCTTGAATTACTGCACGAGTTGAATCTTGTAAACAAGCAAGATCCTTGTTTTAATTGTTAATTGTAGATCACCATGACGAATTGTTACATTTAAATCATCATCAACAATACTGTCACCGCTATACGACATCTTTCGTTATGCGTATTATCGTAAAGAGCAAATGTATTGTGAAATCTATCCATGGTTTCTCATATAAGTCGTTCTGATGGTTGCTTTACCAAAATCCAATCGGTTGACCTTTTCAGTTTTATTTCTTTAATAACTTTTTTAATTTTGTTTCGATTTAAATGAATTTTTGACTTGCTGAACAAATCTGTAGAACTTGATAAAAACATGTTAAAATGTTGAATTTTTATAAGTTTTTTTTTTGGGATTTTTTAAAATTTTGTTCGTCGAATATAAAAATATTTATAGAAGTGCAATACCACCATTGTACATAAAAAAATCGTTGGTAAATTGATGGTTAATCACCATAAAATGCACGTAATGCCCGATTAGTTTGTCGAATTGAACCATGATTTTCAAAAGAAATTTCCACAATTTACATTTTTCTGGCTTAAGTTTATTCATAATTAATTGCCAAACCAAACTAACCACAAAACACTCAAGAAATAAAAACAATCTCTAAATAAAACACCCTTTATTTTACTTATTTTTGTTAGCATTAGTACTCTTAACTATATTGTTGGCACGACAGTGTTAGTTATACCCAACACCACCATAGTGGGGAGGAGCGTTTGTGCAGATGTTTGTAACGCCCAAAAATATTAGTCTAACACCCACCTTAAAGTATACCGATCGACTTAGAATCACTTCCTGAGTCGATTAAGCGATGTCCGTCCGTCTGGTTGGCTGGCTGGCTGTCCTTGTAAACCTTGTGCGCAGAGTGCAGGTCGCAATTATGAATATATTTCGATGAAATTTGCTAAATATTATTTTTTCGGCCCAAGGACTAAGCCTATTGAAACTGGCTGAAATCGGTCCATTATTTCACCTAGCCCCCATACAAATGTCCTTCCGAAATTGGACTTTATCGGTCATAAATGTTTAATTTATATATGTATCTACACAAATTTCGCTCCAAATAAGTTCTATATATAGAAAATTCATGTCACCAAATTTTGTTATGATCGGTTCATAATTAGTCATAGCTCCCATATAGACACGCTTCGGAAAATCACTTTAACGTACTTAAATCACTTAAAAATGGTGGTATACTCACAAAATTCAACATAGTAAACTTTCATATAGACATAAATCACACGACCTAATTTCATGGTAATCGGTCCATAATTGGTCATAGCCCCCATATAAGCCCCACTTCCGAAAATCACTCAAAAATATAAATTATTGAAATTTTAAAAGAAAAATGTTTTTGCTCCTTTACTTAGTGTAGGGTATTATATGGTCGGGCTTGGCCGACCATATTTTCTTACTTGTTTTCTATTGGATTTTCTCTAACATTTTTTTCATCCTCCAATTTTTAGTTATTTTTTGTTATGCCAACATCATGGTCTGTTGACCATTTAAGAGGGCATTTAATTTTAACTTTGTATTTTACACTTAATATACCACCAGCATAGAGAAATGGCTTTTTAAGAATTAGTAACACAAACTAAGCAGCACGTAAAATTAGAGGAGATTTTATGAAAAAAGATTTTACTCAGATGTTTTGTTAAAAATGAAAAAAAAAAACAAATTAGAATATTAGAAGAAATCGTTTTGATATTTTTTTTTCTTAAAAGGGGAATGAGAGTTAGATTTTAAAAGGAATTGTGGAGGTTTAATCAAACCAAATGAGATTTCAAATATTCAAAGAATATGTAATGATGGTTTGAACATTGTTAAATGACAATAAAAATTTTATATGAAAAAGAAATTCTATTGAAAGGAACAAATGTAATTATAAACTTCTTAGGACGTACATGAATATGGACTTAGAAATATAGTGACTCTCCCAGCCACTCAATAACAGAGTCAATCAGATTTGAAACTATTTTTAATCAAACTTCTAACAAAACTATATTAATGTCAAGACAACTATAATTCGCATTTACATTATTTTTAGAATTTATACAATTGCTACTATTTACCTAGTTTTCATAAAGTTCATGAACTTTTAACTCTCTATTAATAAGTTTTATGTTCAAAATTGTTACACAATAAAAACTAAAATTTATATTTTTCATTATAAATAAATATAGAAATTATCTGCAATTTTCATATTTTATTATTGTCTGATTTTTTAAAAAAAAAAGTTTATCAAATCAATTTTAATAATTTAATAAATTTTAAAGTTTTTGATTTTACCTGTACTCGCATTATACTCATACTATTTTTAATATAAAAGTTTATGCTCATTGTAATAGTTGTTAATATTGTTGTCTAACTAGTTAACAAATTTAACTATTCTATGTTTTTTTTTTGTTACAGTAGTTGTTATTGCTTTTGTTTTATTTTAAGGACAAACTTTTAGCAAATATCGTTTTTTTTATACAATCCAACAGAACACACATATGTAGAGCAAAAAAAATGTGGAGTAGAGTAGTGACGAGAAGAGTAATATAAGGTATGAGATTAGGTAAATTATCTGAAACAGAAATTATTGAAAATAAAATAATCGTCTTTTTCTGCTTCAATTTATATCAATTTTAAATGGAAAACAATCACGAATAAAGCTAAATATCTTGGTGTCCTACAGAACGGGAGATTAACCTCAGATGTTAACATGGTGCAGCTGTTTCCGTTTCAAAAATACTCTTTACCTTTAAATGAGGTAAATAAACGCAAGCAATATTAAATTTATGGTAGACAATTTATTATTTAAGGGAATGATTGATGTACGGAAACTAAACATTTTTATATCAACAACTATCGAGAGAAAGTGATAAAGAGTTTTAGCCCTTTAAACTACTAAACAGCAAAAAATAAAAACTTTTTAGAATTTTAAACAAAACAAATAATTACCTATTCATTGATTTATAATATTTAATAATCTAACTTTATTTAAACTTAATTTTGTAACCGAAAATTATGATAATAAGATTTCTACAACTTTTAATAGGCTATAAACTGTTATAAAGCTTAAAATATTAAAAAACTTCTTATATTTCTAAAGAGTAGACGTAATTACCTATCCATTGATATATAATACTTTATATGTCGCTTTACTTTACTTAAAAATATTCATTGTTAAAGTGAGACTACTAAAAATTTTACTTCTTACATTTACACACAGTGCTTACTATGCACTTCTCATTTTTTCATGGGACCTATGAACTTGTTCAATTGAAGCTTTGTTGTTGTTTTAAGCCATACGATTGTAATTTTTAGCTTAAGTACAAATTTGTTGACCAAATTTTATCTATTTTTGCAACCAATCCAACGTTAGTTGGAGTTCATAGAATTTCTATACTATTTGTCAAAAATCTAAAATTTCCCAAAAAAAAAAAATTTTACAAAAAAATAAATTTTCAAGAAATTAATAAATTTTCAGAATAATAATAAAAAAACGCTTATTTGAAAAAAAAAATCGCCAATTTTACCAAATATCGCAACTTTTTGCAAAATGAAATTTTTGAACCGAAAATTTAAAATTTTATTAAAAATTCAAAAACAAAAAATAATCGCTAATTTGAAAAAAAAAATACAAAAAAAAGCACTAAATTAAATTTTAAAACAATGTCAAAAAATTTCATAAAAAATCGCTACTCTTAGCAAAATTAAATTTTTTAACCAAAAAAATTTAAAATTTTATTAAAAATCCAAAAACCAAAAAAAACTTTTTTTTATATAAAAAAGTCAATTATAACAAAAAACCAGCAATTTTACAAAAAAACCAGCAATTTTACAAAAAAATGCACTAAAATAAAAAAATGTCATAAAAATTCTGGAATTATATAAAAAAAAACAGCTATTTGAAAAAAATCGCGACTTTTTGCTAAATGAAATTTTTGAACCAAAAAATTTTAAATTTTATTAAAAATTCAAAAACAAAAAATAATCGCTAATTTGAAAAAAAAGCACTAAAATAAAAATTTCAAAAAATATCATTTGAAACTCTTATTTGAAAAAAATAGCCAATTTTACCAAAAATGAAATTTTTGACAAAAAAAAATTTAAAATTTTATTACAGAAATTTTACCAAAAAAAGCACTAAAATTAAAATTTCCTTGAAAGTTCTTTTATTAAAAAAACGCTTATTTCAACAATATCGAAAATTTTACCAAAAAACGCTACTTTTGCAAAATGAAATTTGTGAAAAAAAGAAATTTTAAATTTTATCAAAAATCCAAAAACAAAAAATAATAGCTTATTTGAAAAAAAAATACAAAAAAAAGCACTAAAATAAAAATTTCAAAAAATGTCATTGAAATTCTGGAATTATATAAAAAAAAAACTCTTATTTGAAAAAAATCGCCAATTTTACCAAAAATCTCGACTTTTGCAAAATGAAATTTTTGACCTAAACAAAATTAAAATTTTATTAAAAATCCAACAACAAAGAATTACCTCTTTTTTTAAAAAAATAAATTAGACACATAAAAAAATTTAAATTTCATTGAAAGTTCTACAATTATATTAAAAAAACGCTTATTTGAACAAAATCCAAAAATTTTACCAAAAAACGCTACTTTTGCAAAATGAAATTTTTGAAAAAAAGAAATTTTAAATTTTATCAAAAATCCAAAAACAAAAAATAATCGCTAATTTGAAAAAGAAAAATAAACGTCAATTTCACACATAAAAATACAAAAGCACTAATTAAAATTTCATTGAAAAAAAATTTTAAATTTTACTAAAAATTCAAAAACAAAAAATAATCGCTTCTTTGAAAAAAAAAATAAACGTCAATAAAAACATAAAACGCTTATTTTAACAAAATCGCAAATTTTTTCCAAAAATCGCTACTTTTGTAAAATGAAATTTTTTAATCAAAAAATTAAAAAAAACTCCAATATCAAACATAAATACAAAAACAGAAATTTTACAAAGAAAATCATTAAAATTAAATTTTTTATTTGAAAAAAAATCAAAAAATTTCAAATTTTACAAAAAATTCAAAAAATAATCGCATCTTTGTACAAAAACAAGTAAGAGTACTATATTCGGCCGTGCCGAATTTTAAATACCCTTCACCTTAATATGATGGTATAACAACTGAAATAATATAACAATTGTTAGAAATACTAGTTTACGCAAAAGATATTTTATTTCAAATGTACAAAAAATTGTATTTAGTTCAGCAATTTATAATTTAAATTCCTATTAGAACGTATGAAATTTAACAATTTATATATATAGTAATTAGTTAATACGCTTGGATCAACATTTTTCCCTGTTAAACTCAAGTGAAGAAACAGAGTATAAAAAAAGGTATACAAATATATTTGGTCAAATTTAAAAATATTTGGTTGTGGGACTTATGTGGGAGCTATGACCTATTATGATTCGATTGTCATAAAATATTTTTACGTGATTTTTATGTACTTATATGAGAGCTGTGGCCAATTATGGACCAATATTCACAAAATTCAGTATTATGATTTTTGAATACAAATTACTGATCTGTGTACTATTTTGGTTTAATATATGGATCCTATGACCTATTATGGTCCTAAGTATTTAAGGGCTATTTTTGTAGAATTTCATATAAACAACGCTATTGACAAGAGTGGACCTTATATGGGAGCTATGCCGAATTATGGACCAATATTTAAAAAATCTTGTAGTACGATTCTTGGATACAAATTACTGATCGGTGTAAAATTTTGGTTCAGTTTAGATTTTTATGGATATATGTGAAGGTTAATGTGTTTTCCTGAAGTGGTTCTTATATGGAGGCTACGACCAATTATGGGTCTATCATCATGAAATTTGGTACATCGATATTTGTATATATTGAATAAATTTTTTTTGAATTTTAACCTGATAACTATATTTGTAAGAAATTTATGAGGATTTTAGTGATTTTCGGGAGTGGACCTTATATTGGGAGCTATGGTTAAATATGAAAATATATTCACAAAATTCGTAAGTATGATTACTGGATATAAATTACTGATCTGTGCGTAATTTAATTTCGATATCGATATGTTTTAAATATTTTTTAAGGTGAATATCTTTTTCGGAAATGGGCCTTATAGGGAAGCTATGACCAATTATCAACCGATCTTCATAAAATTTGGTACAGTGATGTCTCTATATATGAGTATAATTTTTGTTGAATTTTAGCATGATAAATGTATTTATAAGAGACTTATGAGTACTTAACTGATTTTTGGAAGTGGACCTTATATGTGAGCTATGGTAAAATATGGACCGATATTCACAAAATCCAGTAGTGTGATTTCTAAATATAAACTACGGATGTGTGTGAAATTTTGTTTTGATATTGATATTTCTAAGATATTTATGTAGGATAATGTGTTTTTCGGAAGTGGTCCATATATGGGAGCTATAACCAATTATCAGCCGATCTTCATAGAATTAGGTACATCGATTTTGGTATATATGGGGATTATTTATGTCAAATTTCAACTTGATAGCTATATTTATAAGACATTTATGCTTATTTAAGAGATTTTCGGAAGTGTACTTTATATGGGGGCTATGGTCAAATATGGGCCGATCCACAAAAAATTTTGTAATATATTTTTTTTTTTACCACGAAACTTATTTTTGCTGAATTTTGTATGGATATTCCTATTCTGTAGGCATTTATAGACCATAGAACCATATTTCGGGAAGTAATTTTTATGGGAGCTAGGAGAAATCATGGACCGATTCTTATAATTTTCACCAGAGTTACTCCTTTTATCATAAAAGTAACGAGTGCAAAATTTTATGATATTAGCTGCAATATATTTACAAAAAATTTCCAAAAATATGTGAAAATTATCAATTTTTTTTTGAGGTTGTCCCACATTTTAATTCATAACTTTGGTTCCACTGTACCGATTTCGCTGATTTTCAATACCACACTGCTTAGGACAATAATAAACATTTTTCTTGCAACTCTACTAAGTTTCTTTGCGTATTTTGGACGTGAGCGTGTTTTACAGAGACGGACAGACAGACGGACATGGCTCAATCGACTTAGAATTTCATAACGATCAATAATATATATACTTTGTTGGATCTCAGATGAATATTTCTCAATGTTACACACGGAATGACAAACTTATATATACCCTCATTCACCACTTATGGTGGTGGAGGGTATAAAAGATAATAAACGTCAACTACACACATAAAAACATAAAACTCTTATTTTAACAAAATCGAACATTTTTTCCAAAAATCGCTACTTTTGCAAAATGAAATTTTTTACCCAAAAATTTAAAATTTTTTTAAATCTAAAAACAAAAAAAAAATGCCAATATCAAACATAAAAGCAAAAACAGCAATTTTACAAAAAAAATCACTAAAATTAAATTTGCACAAAAAATTTAGCAAATTTTATTAAAAACCTTAAAATTATATGAAAATAATTCCTTATTTAAATAAATCAAAAACTCACTAATTATTGTATTTTCACAAAAAAACGTAAATTTTGCAATAATTTTACTTAAAATTATACTTAAAGAAAAACGCCTATTTCAATAAAGTAACTAAAAACTTGAGTTGTCGAACCATTTTTCAAATTATTCGAATTTTTCAGATTTTTAGTAAAAATTTGCTAAATTTCTTGTGAAAATTAAATTTTAGTGATTTTCGTTATAAAATTTATGTTAATAAGCATTTTTTTAAATACATATTTTTAGAATTCTCAATGAAATTTTAATTCTAGAGCTATTTTTTTCAAATAAGCAATTTTTTTTATTAGATTTTTAATAAAATTTAAAAATCTTTGGTTAAAAAATGTCATTTTGCTAAAAGCAGCGATTTTAATATACATAATTCTAGAATTTTTAAAAAAAAATTTAATTTTAGTGCTTTTTTGGTAAATAAGTGAATTTTTGAATTTTTTTAGTTAAAAAATTTCATTTTGCTAAAGTAGCGATTTTTGGAAAAATTGGCCATTTTTCAAAATAATCGTTTTCCTTTAATATACATACATAATTCTAGAATTTTTAATGAAATTTTAGTGCTTTTTTGTAATTTTTTTTTTAAATAAGCGATTATTTTTAGTGTTTGATTTTTAATGAAATTTAAATTTTAGTGCTTTTTTGTATTTTTTTTTCTATCAAATAAGCGATTATTTTTTGTTTTTGATTTAAATAAAATTTTGAATTTTTTGTTTAAAAAATTTCATTTTGCTAAAAGTAGCAATTATTGGTAAAATTGGCGATTTTTTCAAGTAAACGAATTTTTAATGAAATTTTCTGAAATTTTAATTTTAGTGCTTTTTTTTCGGTAAAATGTTTGTTTTTGTTTACATGTGTGTAATTGACTTTTATTTTTTCAAAAAATGTTTAATTTGATAAATTCACTGAAATTTTTTGAGATTTTACTAAAATTTTAAAATTTTTGATTCAAAATTTCAATTTACTAAAAGTAGCGTTTTTGGTAAAATTGGTGATTTTTTTTTTTCAAATAAGCGTTTTTTTAAATATAATCGTTTTTTTCCAGAATTTTCAATGACATTTTTTGAAATTTCATTTTAGTGCTTTTTTTTTTGTAAAATTGTTTTTTTTGTAATTGACGTTTATTTTACAAAAACAACGTTTTTTTTTTTGATTTTTAATAAAATTTAACATTTTTTTTGTTCAAAAATTTATTTTTGCAAAAAGTAGCGATTTTTGGTAAATTGGCGATTTTGTTTTCAAATAAGCATTTTTTTTTAAATGTAATTCTGAAATTTTCTTAATTTCGAGAAAATTAATTTTTTGGTGAAATTTTTTTTCTTGAGAATTTTGAGATTTTTATCCTTTTTTGTCAAATTCTATGAATGAAGCAGTGCACAGTGGTTTAGAAACTTTTTTTTTTGGAAATAATTCGGTATCTCGGGAACTATTGGAGATATTATTACAAAATTTCACATGGTTAGAGCTGAGGTGTTTTTGAGTTGAATTACATTTGTTCAGCTTCCTAGGAGTAATACGGGCCAGTTTGTGCCACCTCAAAGTTGGTCACCTCCGGTCTCAAAATTTTTAAAAAAAATCCCCAAAAATTCATTTATCATCTGAATGAGCTGAAATTTAAAATATAAATAGTCCTTGAGAAGATCTACAAAAAATATGCTTATACGTGTAGGTTATCTCCTTCAGTTGAAGAGATATTTAGGTTTATTTTTTTTTTTTAATTTTGCTCGATTTTTTTTTGTTTTTTAGATATGGCGGCCCTACGGAGGGTCGATTTTTTTTTCAAAATATCAGCTATATTGGCAATAAAATTCTAAATAAAATAAAAAAAACTTGGTAACAGTTATCTCGTCCGTGTAAAAAGTTACACGCATCCAAAGTTGGAACATATAAAATGGGCCTAATTTTTTACGATTTTTCCTAAAAAAGTCCCTATATTTTTTCTTTTGTAGAAACAAATTTTCTTTGGGACTATATACAATTTTTGTATGTTCCGGAAGGAAAACTTAATGCAAAAGCATGTAAAGTAAAATTGGGCAATTGGAAACTTGGACAATTTTAAAAAAAATATTTAGGTTTCAGTAAAAAATTCTAAAAAGGCAAAGCACCGATCCTCGAAAAAGTTCCGTATTTGTATAACCCTATATGTTGTTTAAATACTTAAAAAGTTGTTTTACTATCACACGGTAAATCAAATTTTATATTTTTATTCGTATAAAATCACCATATGAAAGTTTTTTTAGTTTTTAAGGTAAATGAAGTCCCAAAATTTTATAAAATTATTTAATTTTACCAAAATATCAATCCTCAGGTCATAATGTTTTCAACAGTATTAAATACTTATATAAAAAGCCTTTATTTACTTCTCAGAAGTTCCACAAACCTTGCCCGCTTTGACAAATTTGTACAGTGCAGTGTCTACTGTTTCAACTAACGTTGGATTAGTTGCAAAAATAGACAAAATTTGGTCAACAAATTTGTACTTAAGCTAAAAATAACAATCGTATAGCTTAAAACAACAACAAAGCTTCAATTGAACAAGTTCATAGGTTCCATGAAAAAATGAGAAGTGCATAGTAAGCACTGTGTGTAAATGTAAGAAGTAAAATTTTTAGTAGTCTCACTTTAACAGTGAATATTTTTAAGTACAATAAAGCGAAATATAAAATATTGTATATCAATGGATAGGTAATTACGTCTAGTTTTTAGAAATGTTACTAGTTTTATCATATTTCTAATTCTGTAGCAGTTTATAGCCTATTAAAAAATTAGTTTATGTAGAAATTTTATTATCATATTTTTGGGTTACAAAATTAGGTTAAATAAATCTAAATAAATAAAATAAGTATATACCATTGAATAAGAAATTATATATTGTGTTTAACAAACTTTTTATAAGGCAAAAACTCTTTATCACTTCCTGACAATTGTTATTGATATAGAATTTTTTAGTTTCCCTATATCAATCATTCCCTTTATATTTGAAGTTATGCCTAAATCGTGGGACTTTTTAGATTCATAGATTGGCTTCAATCGTAGGTCTTTAAATTGTATAATTTTAGAGTCTATCATTCGACGGTTAAACATTTTAAGTTTAGCTTCAATAGTGGGTCTGTAAAAGTGTAAGTTAGGTTCTGTCGTTGGTCTTTTAAAGGTTTAAGTTTAGCTTATGTAGATCTGTATTTATCATTTGTTTAGTCTCTACCTTAGGTCTTAATCAAGTCTTTAATCACTTTAATTCGGCCAGTTTTATTTCTACTTTAGTTTCACTTTCCCCACTCCTTATGCCCATTTATAAATTTAAAACAAAAAAAAGACATAAAAAATCAAGTTTACTTTTTAAAACAAAAAAGTGTATTTATTCAACATATAAGTGTGAGTATCTGCAAATGTAAAAGTGTATATATTTGGGTATGTATTTCCCAGTCTCTTGAGTAAAAACTGACAGAAAATACGAACTTTGTTGCAAGAGAGAAACAAAAATGTATAAAATAAATAAATAGTTGCATATTCATATGCTACTTTTTGTATAAGTATAAGGAATATATATTTTTTCTATTTTAATATAATAAAAAGAATTTGAGCGGAGAAAAGGGGAACACCCTCCAAAGCTACCAAGTCAAACCTAAAAGTCAGCTCTTAACAATTTTTGCAATAAAGCCTAGAGTCCAAACAACAAAATATTTAGACTCCAAAACTTATATTAGTAATCTTTGATATTTGCATATGTTATAAAAATTTAAAATCATTAGTTGTTTTCAAAAATTATTGCAATTCTTTTTCGCCCTTCGCTTACATCTACTATTTACCCTGATCTTAACACCTGCCACACTTTCGCTGTAGTTGCACTATGTGTTTTTTTTTTCTTCAGTGTTTCTGTTGTTAGTCCATGTTTTAAAGTTTGGAAATTTTTGTTAAACATCGGATGTGTTACCTAAAGCGTTGTCATTGCTCGTTTGTTACGTATAATTACAAAAGTTTACTTTTTTCTACACACCCCAAGGTAATTTTTACTTATTTTGTTTATGTGTAAATGTGTGTAAGACATACACACACACAGAGTTACACAATAGGGTGGCCCCACAAAAATTATTGGATGCTGTCAACTAAAATACAAATTTAATGCATTATAAGACACCATTTCCCAAAAATATTTGGTTGCTTATTGGGCTGGATCAAATGATAAAAATGTCCTTTCTTAAGACTTTTTTTGAATTCTTTTATACAATATTTTTCTCAATATCATGTGAAAGTTCTTTAATCCTCATATAAATTCATAGAAAAAGCCAAAATGTGACACCAAAATTACATATGTTTCCTTTGCAAACTAATGAGACGACCCTAATATACCTACATTGTTCGTTGGTATATTTGTGTAAGCGACTGTCTCTCTGCAGGTTTACACTCTCGCATATTTGTACTCGAATACACGTAGCAGAACAGAACAATTGGTTTATTTCTTTACCTCTTTTTTCTGTGATATTTATACCGACGAAAGAAAAAAAACACAACAAATTGATGTAAACCATTTCCCAGATAAAAGATATTCGATAGAGATAACGATATTAACATCAGTCCTCCTCTGTGATAATTCAGGTTCTAGTTCTAGTTCTGTTCTAGTTCTGTTCTAGTTCTGTTCTAGTTCTGTTCTAGTTCTGTTCTAGTTCTGTTCTAGTTCTGTTCTAGTTCTGTTCTAGTTCTGTTCTAGTTCTGTTCTAGTTCTGTTCTAGTTCTGTTCTAGTTCTGTTCTAGTTCTGTTCTAGTTCTGTTCTAGTTCTGTTCTAGTTCTGTTCTAGTTCTGTTCTAGTTCTGTTCTAGTTCTGTTCTAGTTCTGTTCTAGTTCTGTTCTAGTTCTGTTCTAGTTCTGTTCTAGTTCTGTTCTAGTTCTGTTCTAGTTCTGTTCTAGTTCTGTTCTAGTTCTGTTCTAGTTCTGTTCTAGTTCTGTTCTAGTTCTGTTCTAGTTCTGTTCTAGTTCTGTTCTAGTTCTGTTCTAGTTCTGTTCTAGTTCTGTTCTAGTTCTGTTCTAGTTCTGTTCTAGTTCTGTTCTAGTTCTGTTCTAGTTCTGTTCTAGTTCTGTTCTAGTTCTGTTCTAGTTCTGTTCTAGTTCTGTTCTAGTTCTGTTCTAGTTCTGTTCTAGTTCTGTTCTAGTTCTGTTCTAGTTCTGTTCTAGTTCTGTTCTAGTTCTGTTCTAGTTCTGTTCTAGTTCTGTTCTAGTTCTGTTCTAGTTCTGTTCTAGTTCTGTTCTAGTTCTGTTCTAGTTCTGTTCTAGTTCTGTTCTAGTTCTGTTCTAGTTCTGTTCTAGTTCTGTTCTAGTTCTGTTCTAGTTCTGTTCTAGTTCTGTTCTAGTTCTGTTCTAGTTCTGTTCTAGTTCTGTTCTAGTTCTGTTCTAGTTCTGTTCTAGTTCTGTTCTAGTTCTGTTCTAGTTCTGTTCTAGTTCTGTTCTAGTTCTGTTCTAGTTCTGTTCTAGTTCTGTTCTAGTTCTGTTCTAGTTCTGTTCTAGTTCTGTTCTAGTTCTGTTCTAGTTCTGTTCTAGTTCTGTTCTAGTTCTGTTCTAGTTCTGTTCTAGTTCTGTTCTAGTTCTGTTCTAGTTCTGTTCTAGTTCTGTTCTAGTTCTGTTCTAGTTCTGTTCTAGTTCTGTTCTAGTTCTGTTCTAGTTCTGTTCTAGTTCTGTTCTAGTTCTGTTCTAGATCTGTTCTAGTTCTGTTCTAGTTCTGTTCTAGTTCTGTTCTAGTTCTGTTCTAGTTCTGTTCTAGTTCTGTTCTAGTTCTGTTCTAGTTCTGTTCTAGTTCTGTTCTAGTTCTGTTCTAGTTCTGTTCTAGTTCTGTTCTAGTTCTGTTCTAGTTCTGTTCTAGTTCTGTTCTAGTTCTGTTCTAGTTCTGTCCTAGTTCTGTTCTAGTTCTGTTCTAGTTCTGTTCTAGTTCTGTTCTAGTTCTGGTCTAGTTCTGTTCTAGTTCTGTCCTAGTTCTGTTCTAGTTCTGTTCTAGTTCTGTTCTAGTTTCAGTTCAAGCTCTAGTTCTAGTCATTTAATTTTTATTGTGGGCATTTTATAATTTCCAATTCCCTTGGGAAACAGTGTTGTAAAGTACAAGTATGTATTACACTTTTCTGTTGAAAAAAACACATCTAACATGAATTTTATTTTGATACGTAGTATGCACTGTGGTTACACATACACACTCTGCAATTCACTCTCACTCATACATTTCGACATACATGTCCTATATATAAAAAAAATATTGTTATTTAATTGTTTGTGTGTTTGTTCCTACTCTTGAACTTTCAACTGTATATTCTTATATATCCGGAAGGAAAGATAGGCTGCTTTTTAGTTTGAAATTTCAAGTGGGCGTGGCACTTCCCATATGAAGCAAATAGTTATTATTGAATATCTGGTAGACTATTAATATTAAAACTGCAAAACTTCGCGGGATTTACTTTGGTGGCATTCTATGCAGCTTGGATTTAAATGAGAAAATGGACAAGTCTTTGTATTAAAAATGAACAATAAATTTTGTATAAAAGTCTTTCCTATTTTTACTACAATAGGGGTAGCGAAGCTTACCGGGTTAATCTAGTATATAAATAAATGTAACACATACATATGAAAGCATAATTTGTAAGTGTGTGTGTGTGTGTGTTGAAATTTTACATAAATATTCAAATAAAATGTTTAATTTTTTTTTTTTTTTGTTTCTGTTTTATTTAACAAGTAAAAGTTTTTGCATAAAAATAAAAGAGAAACTGAAATCAAATTAAGTTTTTATTTTCTCACAGTGTACTTTCAACGTGAAATTTTTAATAAAGTTATTTTTTTCGTTTTGGTTTAATTTATGAATTTGTTGAAGTCTTTAACAAAAGATTTATTTAATTGGTAAATTTTAAAAAGAATGGTAACTAAATTAAAGTTTAGTGTTACAAATTTGGGTGTGTTGAAGACGAAGTTTGAGAGGTAGTTTAAGAAGAGTATTTTACATTTAATTGGTAGATAATCCAGAGTTGGTGACAAATAAATGAATTGAAAGAAAGGTGTGTTAAATTTCATTATAAAATCTTAATGGAATTTATTACAAATTTCTCAAATTTAAAACATGTCTTCTGTAATCAATCTTAATATGCTGTGTACTTTGTAATCAACCACATTTAGGCTGAAATGGTTATGCATTTGATAATGTTTTGGAAAATTTACTTAAGCCATCTTTGAATAGCTATATTTAGTTTTATCGAAGTTTAAATAAAATCTGACAAAGCAAATACATCACACCTTAATAATTTGCTATTCACAATATGTATTTCAATAACACGATAAAACAAATCCCACTAACAAAAAATCTACGGATAACATTTCAAACAAAATCTTACGCATTAAACAAAAAAAAAAAATACTTTTAAAAGTGAAAAGAAAATCTCTACTATGTAAAATTATATCAGCAAATGACATCAACAACATTATCAGCATCAAACAGTCACATCAGTATTACAGTCATCCACAAAATCAAACTCCTCCATGCAACCTCCTCAACTATATATTCCCATGGAATATTGCTAAAGAAAAGTAAAAGAAAGAAAGCATTAAATCAGAAGCATGCACAATGAATTGTATGACATAAAGCAACAAAAATAGCTTTATATAATAAGTTATAATTTAAGCCTCAATGAATTTTCAATCCCACTTAAATCTTCAATTTACTATTACTAATGCCACTACCCTGACTGCCTGGCTGCCTGTTTCCCCTTAATTTACATACAAATTTTCCATTCATCACAGAATATGATAAAACAGAGATCGTAAGTGTTTTGTATGCTTGACTTTATATTGAAAACTATTATTATATTTTTTTTTTTATTTAAAGAACTTTGTCATCACTTTTTGTTTTTATCAAAGGAACTACTTAGTTGTGTTTATAGTAACAGCAGCAAAAATTGTGGTATAATTATTTTGTCTTATAATAAAGAGCCTTTTTTTTTCTTACAGAACTAAATAAAAGGTCTTGTCAAGACACTTTTCTATAGAAAATCGGTCTTGTCAAGACACTTTTCTATAGAAAACCGGTCTTGTCCAGACACTTTTCTATAGAAAACCGGTCTTGTCGAGACACTTTTCTATAGAAAACCGGTCTTGTCCAGACACTTTTCTATAGAAAACCGGTCTTGTCCAGACACTTTTCTATAGAAAACCGGTCTTGTCCAGACACTTTTCTATAGAAAACCGGTCTTGTCCAGACACTTTTCTATAGAAAACCGGTCTTGTCCAGACACTTTTCTATAGAAAACCGGTCTTGTCCAGACACTTTTCTATAGAAAACCGGTCTTGTCCAGACACTTTTCTATAGAAAACCGGTCTTGTCCAGACACTTTTCTATAGAAAACCGGTCTTGTCCAGACACTTTTCTATAGAAAACCGGTCTTGTCCAGACACTTTTCTATAGAAAACCGGTCTTGTCGAGACACTTTTCTATAGAAAACCGGTCTTGTCGAGACACTTTTCTATAGAAAACCGGTCTTGTCCAGACACTTCTCTATAGAAAACCGGTCTTGTCGAGACACTTTTCTATAGAAAACCGGTCTTGTCGAGACACTTTTCTATAGAAAACCGGTCTTGTCGAGACACTTTTCTATAGAAAACCGGTCTTGTCGAGACACTTTTCTATAGAAAACCGGTCTTGTCGAGACACTTTTCTATAGAAAACCGGTCTTGTCCAGACACTTTTCTATAGAAAATCGGTCTTGTCAAGACACTTTTCTATAGAAAATCGGTCTTGTCAAGACACTTTTCTATAGAAAACCGGTCTTGTCAAGACACTTTTCTATAGAATACCGGTCTTGTCGAGACACTTTTCTATAGAAAACCGGTCTTGTCGAGACACTTTTCTATAGAAAACCGGTCTTGTCGAGACACTTTTCTATAGAAAACCGGTCTTGTCGAGACACTTTTCTATAGAAAACCGGTCTTGTCGAGACACTTTTCTATAGAAAACCGGTCTTGTCGAGACACTTTTCTATAGAAAACCGGTCTTGTCGAGACACTTTTCTATAGAAAACCGGTCTTGTCGAGACACTTTCCTATAGAAAACCGGTCTTGTCGAGACACTTTTCTATAGAAAACCGGTCTTGTCGAGACACTTTTCTATAGAAAACCGGTCTTGTCCAGACACTTTTCTATAGAAAACCGGTCTTGTCCAGACACTTTTCTATAGAAAACCGGTCTTGTCCAGACACTTTTCTATAGAAAACCGGTCTTGTCCAGACACTTTTCTATAGAAAACCGGTCTTGTCCAGACACTTTTCTATAGAAAACCGGTCTTGTCCAGACACTTTTCTATAGAAAACCGGTCTTGTCCAGACACTTTTCTATAGAAAACCGGTCTTGTCCAGACACTTTTCTATAGAAAACCGGTCTTGTCCAGACACTTTTCTGTAGAAAACCGGTCTTGTCCAGACACTTTTCTATAGAAAACCGGTCTTGTCCAGACACTTTTCTATAGAAACCCGGTCTTGTCAAGACACTTTTCTATAGAAAACCGGTCTTGTCGAAACACTTTTCTCGACAAGAAAACATTTCTACTATGGTTCCAATGGACAAAAATACTAAAATTAAAATTTTTGAGATTTTTTTTTAATATTTTGGGAATTATTAACATTTTTATTAATTAACTATTTAGAACTAAATTACATTTTCCAAAAAAAAACATTTAAAGCTGTTTCCTAATATTTTGACTCGGACCGACTGTGAGCTGAAGCGATCTTAAAAATTCGATCTTAACGTCTTGGTATATTTTTCATAATTAATATCTTAAAGAACATCCCTCTTATGTATCAGCAAGTGTCAACATTAAAATAATTTTTATTTAGTTTTACCACAACAACCTCTGCTTTTTACTTTAAAAATTAGTGCAAGTCAATTAGTTTGTATGAATTTATGTTGGTTTCTGTTGTGCTGAAAAAAAAAAAAAAATACTTCAAATAACATTTAACAAGTATTTGCTTTATAATATTTGTGTTTTGCCACATTTATTTTTTATTTTTTTATTTATTTGTTGATATTATAAAATATTTTGACATTTTAGCATACCAACTAATAATATATTTCTTTCATTTGCTGATGTTTAACAACATCATAAATTATTAATTCTTTTGAAAAATATGATTTCTCCATAAATATTTAATGATGTTTGGAAAACAATTTCATATTTATTTATTTGGTTGTTTTCCATTTTTTCTTTCTTTTCCTAGTGATTTATAAAATGTTTGTGTTTGACCTTAATGTTTTTTTATATAAATATTTTTTGTTAGATTGTTAATAGCATGTGGTTTTTAGTTTGAATTAAATGTTGGAAACCTTAATTCAAATGAGGAGGAGACATATTTTGAAATATTTGAATTGAAAGAAAATTTTTATAAGATTTATGTTACTTTAGTAATATTTTGAAGGACAAAGGATGCCTTTTAAATATTACTTGTTTAGTTTAGAAGCTATTTAGTTTGAATTATAATATGCAGGTTTACGCAATACTTAGTTTTTATTACTATTTTTTATATCGCAAGCATTGTAGTACCTTTTTATTTGTATTTTAATTTCAATCAATAATATTCCACCACCCTTTAGTTTTGTAGGTGTTAAAAATGCCCAGTATATGTTTTTTCTTTGATACTAAAATATCTTTTTAACCACTTTCCTACACCACCATAGTGGGGAGGGTATTATGCGTTTGTGCAGATGTTTGTAACGCCCAAAAATATTAGTCTAACACCCACCTTAAAGTATACCGATCGACTTAGAATCATTTCGGCCCAAGGACCAAGCCTATTGAAACTGGCTGAAATCGGTCCATTATTTCACCTAGCCCCCATACAAATGTCCTCTCGAAATTGGCCTTTATCGGTCATAAATGTTTAATTTATCTATGTATCTACACAAATTTCGCTCCAAATAAGTTTTATATACACAAAATTCATGTCACCAAATTTTGTTACGATCGGTCCATAATTAGTCATAGCTCCCATATAGACCCGCTTCCGAAAATCCCTTTAACGTGCATAAATCGCTTAAAAATGTTGGTATACTCACAAAATTCAACATAGTAAACGTTCATATAGACATAAATCACGCGACCTAATTTCATGGTGATCGGTCCATAATTGGTCATAGCCCCCATATAAGGCCCACTTCCGAAAATCACTCAAAAATATAAATTATTGAAATTTTAAAAGAAAAATGTTTTTGCTCTTTTACTTAGTGTAGGGTATTATATGGTCGGGCTTGACCGACCATACTTTCTTACTTGTTTTATTTATGCTTTTGTGTATCTTTTCTTCTCAACAAAATGTTTTAGCAAACACATGTTTTTGCCATAAAAACCTAAACTTTGTTGCTGTTTAAAATTTAATTGAGTTGCTAAGTTTTTAGTTTATGTGTTTTTATTGTCGACCACAGTTATTGCTTCATAAAATTGGTTGTAAATGGTAACGGCTGCTAAATTTAAAATTTATATGAAATTGTTATAGAATTTGTTTAAAGAAATTTAGTAAAATGTTCAATATATGTTATTGTCACTTAAGGAAGGGTAACAATACTTTGTGGTATGAGTTTCCTTAAAGGGGATAGTGGTTGCTAAATTTGCTTAATTAAGCTTCAGTATGATTTAAGGGTGGCTCAAATGTTCGATCTTTCCAAGGTCAACAGTTTAATGGGTTAGCATGTGGATCGTGAAATTATCGTTTTTCAAGAAATTTTTATTTTTGTTCTAAATTTGTTAAAACTATTTCTTAAGTTTTCTGATATTTAATTTCAGATTGCTGCTTTGGATTGCCAATTTACGATTTTGTAATTTAAAATATCTTGGTTATTGTTAACGCTTTTATATATTTGGGGTCTAAATTGTCCAAGATGTCTGAACTAAAATATATTAAATTAATTTTTAAAGTGATAATTAATCTTAAAACTAAAGGTTTGATTTAATATATAGAATTCGAATATTCTAGTTTTGTCCATTAATAACTATCATGAGGCTACTCGAAAGAAAGTAGCACTGTGTATAATTAGTGGCTGCGATTGTAGTAGTTAGTGAGTTTATCGTAGTACATTAAAAATGTAATTTAAGTGTGTGTATTATTGTAAATTATAAACATGTGTGTGCATTAAAAATATATAGTGACTATTTGAACTATTGTTGTACATTTGAATAAAGTTACAATTTTAAACTATTAAACTGCTTTTATTTGCAAAACAAAATATCCTTATTATTGAAAGGAAATATACCACCATTTCTAAAAGGTAAAAACGTTAAAATAGATGTATATGAACGAATAGTAGAGAAGGAGATAGGCTTTCAGAAAATTTAATTTTCTACCACCCTGTCGACCACCACTCGTTAATAAAATATTGTACAGTTTGTAGCTTAAACAAAAATGGACATATTTCAAAGAATTTTACTTTGTTACTACGCAAATTTTAAAATAATGAAATATTTTTATTTCTTTGATTTCGAAAAATGTTTACAATATAAATTTATTTAAAATATTAGCAATTGCTGGCTATGACCCTTTTCCATCTTTCTGGCAACATCAGGATTCCGCGACAAATGAACTGCTCATCTTTTGAGGCTAATAACGACTCAAGCAAAATTTTATATACTATTTTTAAAGATTAAGCGTATCCCAGAGAGAGCGTTCTGCATCGTTCGAAATACATAGAAATCGGTCGGGGTGAGGTCTGGAATATATGATGGGTGAGGCAAAACTTCCCAACCACTTCATTCTTAATAGTTTTCAACAGCTCCGATCGCTGTCATGATATTATACTACTGTTTCATGCCTGGCCGCATATTATGGTCGTTTTTCGGCAAATGCTCGCTTGAAACAAATAAGATGCTGTTTCATCAGATCATAATAGATATGTCCAATTTTCTCCAACCAAATACAGAGCATTACTTTAGGGCCATGGATTTTTGGCTTTGTTGTCGATTCGGCTGGATGGCCGGGCTTCACATACGATCTCTTATGCTTAGGATTATCGTTTTGGATCCATTTTTCATAGCATATAATGATTGGGTGCAAAAATCATTTTCTTTTATAGCGTTCAAGCAGCATTTCGGACATGCAAAATCGTCTTTCAAGCTCTCTCGGCTTCAATTCATATGGTACCAAATCCCAGTTTTTGAAAGAATCCTGCTGCTCGAAAACGTTTTGAAATTGCTGCTCGAGTAGCTTAGTTTATTAGCGAACAAAATTTAATGGCAAAAATTTACAAACATTTTTTTTTTTGGTGAAAAAAAAATTAGGGGTACAAAATATTTTTCCCGATTTGGACTTTGAAATATCTGTTATTGGATATCCATATTGTCTATATTAATGACCTAGTAATCCAGATATAGATAAAAAATATGTCAAAAATCGAGGTTGTCCTTTTTGTGGGCCGATTGCGTCAATTTTAAATAGCAACTGTGCCGGAAGAATTCCCGATATATTGATGTATAAACCATGTATGTAAGTTATTTGTGGGCTACGGGATGTTGACGGACAGACGGAAATAGCTATATCGACTTTGCTATTTATAACGATTATATACTTTGTGGCGCAAATGAAAAATGTAGAAATTACAAACGGTGTGACAAACTCATGGTGAAGGCTATAACAAGTGAGATAGTATGGTCGGTGAAGCTCGACCTAGCCTAGGAAAATGAGCAAAAATATTTTTTTTATTTTCAATAGATAATTTTCGTGAAGGCCTTATATGGGTGCCATGACTAATTAAGTACCGATCTTCATAAAACTATTATTGACTGATCGTAACAAAATTTGGTGACATGAATTTTCGTATATATAAAACTTATTTGGAGCAAAATTTGTGAAGATGCCTATATAAATTAAACATTTATGGCCGATAAAGTCCAATTTCAGTAGGACATTTGTATGGGGGCTAGGTGAAATAATGGACAGATTTCTTCCATTTTCAATAGGCTCCTTGGGTTGAAAAAATTATATGTACCAATTTTTATCGAAATATCTTCAAAATTGCGACCTGTACTCTGCGCACAAGGTTTACATGGACAGACGGACGGACGGACGGACAGACGTCGCACAGTGGTATTAGAAAAAAAAAGATGGAAATAAATGTGTAACTTCTAAACCCTTAGTCCAATTTGAATGAAATTTCACATGCTCAAAGAGGAAGTGCTATCGAGTTTAAGTTTTGAATTTGGATCTTATGACCCCACCACGAGCGGGGCCAGGGTTCCCGAAAGTAGGACACATCGGGTATATTCAATTTTAAAAATTATCCTATTTCTTCGTTTGTGTTCCAATATCAAAAAAACTTACATATACAGAATCTTCTCAGTGAGCACTACATAAAACCTTGTCGTAGCTATCAATTATCTTTTATAGCTTAGGAGATATTCGCATTTGAAAATTAAATTTTCAACATTTTTACCCACCCTATTCCAGTTTTTTGATGACCGCGGTTCTAAATATTTCTCGATTTTCTCCAATTTTTTTTATAGGATTAACAACAGATTTGTATATCAAATAAAGAAAGAATTGGTTAAAAATCACTGCTGACTCCAAAGTGACATGCATTTGAATTTAAAAAAAATAAAAAAGGCGATTTTTCGTTATTTTTGGGGGAAAAAAGTACTTTTATTCTTTTTAAGTTATCTAAAAAATTTCTAAGAGTATGTATAATGAATTTGTACTTTTTGAAAAGCTAACTTTACATATAATATTTTAAATGAAAAAAAAATAAAATTTTTGATACCGAGGGGACCAGGTCCATTAAAAAATTACTATTTTTTTATGCAAAAATTCTCAAATCGCATAGTCGATATCAAATTATAATAATCTATTTTAGATGGCCCATTATGTTCTTAATTATTTTGTAAAGGGTTCCGATAACCCCGCCCCTTGTATGGATATTATAGCCAAAAAACGAAAAAATCCCATTTTTGGAATTTTTCAATACATTTTGGGATTCTTTTTGAGAAGATTCTACATATAATGTAGTGTATAAATGTAGTGTCAAAAAATAAATCTTCGGAGCATCAGATGGGAGAGAAGATTATAATCGGGGAAAGGTGGCAGAAAAACCGTGTTGCGAGGAAAACTTGTCCTTGTTAAAAACCCGATATTCCATTCCTGACCAAGACATTCTTTTTATAAAAAAAGTAAGGCTGTAAGTTGGATAGCCATTCTTAACAGCATTGAAATCCAAACAGAGGTTTAGACGCAGGCAAACCTGAGGTAATCCACCGAGAACAAGCCCAGAACACCACGGAGATCGTAATTGATATAGACAAACCTCTATGTCATATCTTGAAAAGAAGATAGTGAATTTTATTCAAATATCTCTATCCAGAGGTCATTCAAATTCATTGCGCTTTGTACAGATGTTGTATTCTTTCGCTTGGTCAATGCTAACTATAATTCAGAATATTCAAAGTAAAATTTAAATCAAAACAAATCAAAATTTTTCTTTCAGATTTTTCATAAATTTTATTTAACAATACCGAATAACAACCATTTTGTACAACGCATAATTTCCAGACACTCCTCATAGATCTCAATGAAATCCCGATCAATTTTCAAAATCTCGAAATCATGGCCACAATTTAAGATTTTATGCAAAGCCAGCTTTGTGGGCTCCATAAATTTCGCCAGACACTGAGAACAGCTTAAGACCTTATCCTCGGCACAGTGATGCAGAAATCGTTTAATATTAGTAATTTCCTGGAGCTGTTGAAAATTCCCCAATATATCATGGAGTATAATGAAACTGCGTGTGCTGAGAAATTTTTCCGGCTTATGGCTGATGTGATAGGGAACGGTATACAGTTCCAGGGAGTTGGTGCAAGTTTGAAAGCAATAGAGATTGCAGGGAAAGGGTGGCTTGAAATGAGCTGTTTGTCCAGAGTTTAGGTGGTTTTGAAAGGCCATAGATAGATGTTTTAAATCAGTTTTATTCTCTTTCAATTCAGTTTCTGTTTCCTGCAGCATTGCCTGCTTACGTTTGTATTTTAAAGGCAGCTGTAGTTGTTCATTATTTACATATTGTCTTCTCCGAGCCTGCACCAGAATTCTTTTGATTCTGTATATTCCTTCTTGCTGCAAGCCATGTCGCCTCCTCGGCATACATGTCATAAATGTTCTCAATTTTTCCAATAACATCAAAAATATCACATCCACACTTTCTCGTATATCACTGTGATGTTTTATCTCCAATTCAGTTGATTGTAACATAAACATATCATCTTCAATTTCCACATAGAATCTCAACTTCACCATTAGTTCCTTGCAACCGTCGGTGGCATAGAGAACGCTCAATAGATCCGGTATGGCTGTTATGCCAGCATCTAGTAGAAATTGTTGTGTATCACTTACAACATTGCCATCGCACAACATAAAGGACTCAATGTTCTTGCTGACAATGGCAGGCTGCTGCTCCATTATGGGTGTCCTCAGCCAGGTATTGAGTTCATCACCAACTTCACTGAGTTTGAGTTTTTGCTGGTGCCAGTGTTGGCTGTAGGCATCGTTTTCCTTGCATATGGTACCGCATTTATTACATTCGATGACTTCGTTATTCTCAAAATGCCAACGATGAAAAAATTGCCTTTGTCCGGCTGAAGTGACAAACGTGTAACTGGGTGTTGGTGGCGACATATGAGGAGAATTATTGTTGTTTGCTTTTGTTTTCGTTATTTGTTGTTTGAAAGAAATACGAAGTGTTTCGATAATGTCACGTACACTGAATGCTGAAATGTCAGTCAGCTCAGCCAACCACTCACCGTTAGTAGAGGAGTGTCTAAATAGTGTTGAGTTGTATTGCAAACTGATGCTGTTTAACTTTAGAGTTTTCCAATTTATAGCAGTCATAACAGGTAAATGAAATGTTGCTGTCTTAGGGTTTGAAGGTAGATTTCTGCGTGTTTGTACCTTCAAACCCTATTTGAAGGCATTTGCATTTTTTTTCAGGCAGCAGGGGAAATTAAGGCAAAGGGTAAGTTCTAACATGTACTAGCAATGTAATCTTATTGTTAATATGGGGTATTTTAAATATTGCATCATTTTAAATAGGAATTTCAAAATTGTATGGCATGCAGGTACTTTTCTAAAATGGTTTTAAATCAGAACGCTACCTGTTGCAGTCGTAAGTGCAAGTGTACACACAGCCATGTTGGCTATACTTTTTATTTTAAGTGTACAGTGTGTACAGTAGGCTCAAAGCAGCAGCATCGTAACAAAAAATACTCCTAAGTTGTATGCAGTAAAAATAGATTTAATTACAACATTTCGCAATATAAAGGTTACAAAGAATTTTTAGCGTAAACTCAATTTTTGGAATATTTAAAATTTTGGGGAAATTTTGAACATTTGTGATGAAATACAGAACTTCCACTAAGTTTTTCTGCTGTGAATTTGGCTTCTCATTTAATAACAAATATCTGACTCGAATGATTCCGAATTTGAATCCTTATAAAATATACTTTGTGCATTGCGGTACAGTTTGTCTGAAATTTTCTTAGAGAATATTTGAAAATTTATTTAATTTATCTAGTATTGTTATCTTGGAATTTGATCAAAGGAAGAAGGCTTTTATATTTTACATATGTATTTCATCAGTCTTTGATTTATTCCTCAAAACTCATTATTATAGCCTTCACGATGAGTAGCAAGGGAATATATAATATCGTCATTCCGTTTGTAAGTACTATATTGTTCATTTGCGACCCCAACATTTTATATATTCTGAATCGATATAGTAGTGATATAGCTTTGTCCACCTGTCTATTGAAATCAACTTTCCAAAGCCCCCAAATAGCAAAACTTAAGCTGCTATTTCAAATCGTGAAAATCGGCCCATAAATGTTTTATTAAGTGACAGAACTATGTAAACAAATGTTTGGTGACAAATATTGTTGGTGAAAAGACGTGAAGAAATCCTGGTACGTAGTGTTATTTGCATATATCTCAGGTATTTGTGGGCCGATTTTAAATAGAAATATAAGGTTTTTACTCTCAAATTAATGGCTTTTCGATTCAAACATAATTTTTTTTTTTTTACAAATCAAGCTCAATTTTAAGTGCATTATCAGAATTATTCTAAGTTTTCCAAATTGTTTTTGTCTTGACCGTTCAAAATATTAATAATTTCTTCAGTTGTTAGTATCTTTTTAGTGTAATATAACACAAACTTGCTATAGTATGCTCAGGGAGTAATTTTCTTGGTCCGAAAACTTTGCTTAAAATGGGGTTTTTGGATAAACTTTAAATATGAATTATATATTGGGTGTATGACATAAAAATGCAATAGATGCCGTTTGAAGACCATGAATTTTAGGCATTACTCCATGAAGATTTTTGTCAAACTCAATAAGAGTTTGAAAATAATTGGGAGCTACTCAGGCAGAGTTTGCGAGCAACAGTATTCATACAAAAGCAGGGAATTGGTTACCATACGAAGTCGGGAGACCTTGAAAGGAAATCATTTTTGAATCCATTACTATAATTCGAATCGTAAGAGATCATATGTGAGCCCGGCCAACCAGCCGAATCGACATCAAATTCAAATATCTATGGCGTTAAGGTAATGTCCTGTATTTGGTAGGAGCAAAAGGGTCATATGTATTATGAGAAGCTGAAATCTGACCAGTCCATCACAGTGAATGTGCAAAACTCCAACAAAACGGCCGACAAAACTCCCAGATTATGCGGTCAGACATGAAGCCGTAATATTCCATCATGACAAAACTCGTCTACATGGTGCTATTCTTGTTTAAAACTTTTGAGAAAGAAGTGGTTGGGAAGTTTTACCTCAGCCCATGTCCCGTCCGACTACTATTTGTTTCGATCGATGCATAACGCTCTCTCTGGAATACGCTTCACTTTGGAACAGAGTATCTCTAATTGGCTTGGTTCATTCTTGGACTCAAAATATGAGCAGTTATTTTGGATAAGAATCCATATGTTGCCAGAAAGATGGGAAAAGTTTATAATTTTAATAAATTTTTATTGTGTGATTCAGAATTTGCTTGGAATTTTTATAAAATACTAGTCGCCTGGTAGCATTTACTAATGTTAGTTCGTCAAGTTTCTCCAACACTGCCTGTTCTTATTTATTTGCAAATAAAATGTCTAAATTTGTACTGCATACTTTAGGGGCTTTTTTATTACAGTTGACTGGACTCAAAAAAACCGGTTTTAGCCGGTTTCTCCTGAAAATTTCAAATAAAAAAATAAAAAAAAATCAGCCAAATCGCTCCAGCCGTTCTAACGTGATGACATTACCGAGGTGTATATTGTTAACTAAAATAATGTTTTCAGATTTGTTTTCCTACATGTAGATTTGGATCTATATTAATTTTTCAATATTTACTATAAGTAAATTCGCATGCCCGTTTTGTAATCATATTAATTTCTATAAACAAGTTTCAAGTTTCATTACAAAAACTCTAAAAGCTGGTAGTTTTGATGGTCTACAAATAAGACTTTTAATAAAATAAATCGATTTCATACATTCAGTATCAGTGTTGCCAGGAGCTGGCGAAAAAAGTAGCTATATTGGCTTCAAAAAAAGGCCAGAAAAAGCTAAACCGCTTTAGAAAAAAAGCCAAAAAAAGCTAAAATATTATAAATTAAGAATTTTGGTTTATATTTATTTTTAAATAAAAAATTAGAAAATATGTTCATAAAATTCATCTGCTTTACTTAAAAGAAGTACTAAAAAGTTAAATACTAGATTAACCATGTCAGAAAATGGACATTGTTGGTTCTATATTTGTCCATTTGTAGTTTAATATATTCTGCCCCTGAACCTTAAGCTTCGTAATTTTATTAGCACTTTAATTTTTCACTATCAATATGACATAATATATTTCTTTTGGTTTTACTACTTTATTATCAACGGGAAAAAAATTGATTTTGCGTAGAGTTTTCATATGGTAATCTTTGTCGCAATTGCTCAATTAGTTTAATTTGTCGTATTATTTTTGTCATAATCTTCACTAATTAAAACGTTCTTTATTTTATATCTCATTCATCAAACTAGTATGAAAAATGTGTCAAAAACATTAAACAATTTTCAATTGGCGACGATAATGGATCAAATTCCTTGAATTTTAAATCAGAAAACAGCAAATGATTTATCTACTTTTTGTACTTTGTGCAATACTGGTTTTAAAAAAAGATGGTACGCCAAATTATAATCAGTGTATTAATTACTTAAAAGTTTGGCTTTTTAGAATTGCTGGTTTGACGAAATTAAAACAAAATGGGTTTTAACTCGAAGCATAGATCCACAAGACGTTTAACGGCTATTGATCGCCATCGAGTATCACAAGCCTTCAAGAGTTTGTGGGGCTCTTGTCCATTATATAATGATGAATATAATGTGTAATAACAATTTTGTCTTGAAAGAGAATTTGCTAGACAATTAAGCTTTCAGATATAAAATACTCTATTTCATTTTGAACCACTTGATATTGGCAATTGTTATTTGTTCTTTTAATACTGCACAATTCTTGAGTATGTTGAAAAGCTAAATGAAAATCAGTAATGAATTAATATGAAAATGGTTCACAAATATAAATTTAGCCTTTTTATTTACTCTTTAGTCTCGAAATTTTTAGCCTTTTTTAATTTCAAAAAAGGTTATTTTGAAATTAAGAAAAGGCTAGAAAAAAGCCACGAAGCTAAAACCAAAATTTCGAGGCTAAAGAGTAAATAAAAAGGCTAAATTTAGCCTCAAAAGGGCTAAACTGGCAACACTGTTCAGTATATAATTGTGAAAAATGTCATAGGAAATAAGAAGCTTTTAAAAATCTTGCATGTAATATGGGCAGCAAAAATCACTATCTTCACAGTCATTTAGAAAATTTTCCTGAAAATCTTAGATCGTAAAGCGAAAAACAAGGAGAACGTTTCTATCAAGATTTAAAAGTGATGGAAGATTGATAAGGCTTTTGGAATGAATATATGATGGCAGATTAATGTTGGAGCATCACACGAGAGTGTCCTGAAGATGCCCAGCAAAACAACATGTAAAATTGAGAGCATAAGAATAAAGTTAGAATCAGAGTATCGAATATACTTAGAATCTGTTTTAGATTTGGCAGCACCACAATCAATGTAGAGGAGTGCTACTGCACAGTGGGGCAGAATCGAAATTTTTTGGAAATAAATCTGGCATTTCTAAACGGCTGGTACGATCGGGATAAAACTAAACGTGGGCGTAGCCAAGGAGCATTCGAGTTTAAGTTATTAAAATGGGCAATACAAATGCTCCAGGGGCTTCGATATGGGGCTCAAATTATGGTACCTTCGACATGTAAAATTTTTAAACACATGCCATTTTTTGTTTCCCATCCGATTTCAAAGATTTTAATATTTTTAAAAAATCGCTCGGCTAGGTCTTCAAGTTTTAAAGTGGCATATTTTTGAACCTAATTGAGATATTGACTTGAAATATATTTTGTAAGACCAAAAATTAACTTATCTATACAAAAAAATATAGCCCGGAATAAATGTGTATCAAATTGTTCCTAATATTTGCAATCCTATTAAAATTTTGATATAAATTTTGGTTTTAGATACTCAATGAAATTTTCAAAGTTTTTTAAGTTTGTCATTCTAAATAACAAGGTGTAAAAAAACTTTTCAAAAGGTCAAAGGGAATCCCGCAATTCCTAAAAATTGGAGCAAAAATCCCAAAAATGGTATTTTTACAATTTTGCCTATAGGGTCCACATTTCCTTCGGCGCTGGGAAAATACTTTGGCGGTAAATAGGGAACACATCAAGGTTTCCAAAGCTGCTTTATGTTTATTAATGCCGGCTTTGGGATTTTAGAACATGTGGCCCAAAGTTAAATTTTTGATAAAAAATAGGCCAAATTCCGAAATTTGACACGTTTTTTATACCAAAATGTTCTCCGTAAAGATACCTTACAGAAAAACATAAAAATGTTATATGTTCTTAAAGAATGAAAATAAGTCACCTTTTCGCCCAAAAAACAGCAAAAATCTACTATTTTTTGAATATTTAAATTGAAAATCGTTTATTTTTGAATCCATAATAATATATTGACCTCAAATCTTTTGTATATTTTTGCTAATTTAGTTGTGTAACTAAAAAAATGCTTTTGTTTTAATATTTCTTAAAATATGTTAATTTTGTTCCCACATTTCTTGTTCTAGTGGCCTAAGACACGTTAAAGGCTTGGCGATTTTTTTAATAACTTTAAAATTTTTTAACAAATTTTTGTCTTTTATATCTCATTATAATGAAAATTACGTACACATTTCGATTCTTTTAAATTAAATTGCAAAAGTAGTTACTTAATAGCTAATTATACCCTACACCACCATAGTGGGGAGGGTATTATGCGTTTGTGCAGATGTTTGTAACGTCCAAAAATATTATTATACCCTACACACCATAGTGGGGAGGGTATTATGCGTTTGTGCAGATGTTTGTAACGTCAAAAAATATTAGTCTAGCACCCACCTTAAAGTATACCGATCGACTTAGAATCACTTTCTGAGTCGATTAAACGATGTCCGTCCGTCCGTCCGTCTGGTTGGCTGGCTGGCTGTCCATGTAAACCTTGTGCGCAAAGTACAGGTCGCAATTTTGAATATATTTCGATAAAATTTGGTACATATAATTTTTTCGGCCCAAGGACGAACACTATTGAAACTGGCTGAAATCGGTCCATTATTTCATATAGCCCCCATACAAATGTCCTCCCGAAATTGGACTTTATCGGTCATAAATGTTTATTTATATATGTATCTACACAAATTTCGCTCCAAATAACTTTTATACATACGAAATTCATGTCACCAAATTTTATTACGATCGGTGCATAATTAGTCATAGCTCCCATATAAGACCCGCTTCCGAAAATCACTTTAACGTGCATAAATCGCTTAAAAATGGTGGTATACACACAAAATTCAACATAGTTAACTTTAATATAGACGTAAATCACACGACCTAATTTTATGGTGATCGGTCCATAATTGGTCATAGCTCCCATATAAGGCCCACTTCCAAAAATCACTCAAAAATATAAATTATTGAAATTTTAAAAGAAAAATATTTTTACTCATTTACTTGGTGTAGGGTATTATATGGTCGGGCTTGACCGACCATACTTTCTTACTTGTTTTTAAAAAAAAAAATCTCAAAAAATGCATTTTTTCCCCTTGTGAATGCACCTCAAAACTAAATCGAAAGTCTACACGGGTTGCCCATCTTAGAACAAACTAAACTTTTTTTGGTGATATTTTACCGTTTCAACATTTCAAAAAATGTAATTCTAAGGGATACTCTATTGTCCATATTATCAAATTAAGGCCACAGCGCCAATGTCGTTCTCAAAGAAATATGGACCAATGACGCCGACGTAGGCTAAGGGTGCCTAAAGGTAATAAAATATTTTTACAATTTGTACCTGCTGTTAAGCTCTATATACGTCCATAGTGATTTGTAAAATATCATGATTTAAGTCAGATTTAGTTGGCGTGTAAGGAATAGTGAGAGACGTTATCATAAACTACTTCTAGGTTATACAGTTATCGTGAAATTGGTGTAATTTTTAACAACGGATCAGAAAATCGTGCAGCAGTACCGAAGAGATTTCTTCTTCTTGAGTCAAGCCCATTTTTATGTTGCAACTATTCGAGGTTTGTCAACTGAGGTCAATAAACCCATTTTTGGTCAGAATAAAGTTTATGATGCCTGAATCAGCATGTAGTGATGATCGATTTAAAGGCTTTGGATAAATCAAAAACTCCAACAATAGTTCTATGCAGATTGATATGATGTTGTTGTGAGTGAATTGAATTCAGCGTACATAAGTTTATTGCATAAATATAAATCAAACTATTACTGTGAGGCACTGAATTAGAATTGATATATTTACTCCATATCCATTACGCTTAGGCAAATATATAAAGGATGCTGGAATTATTTCCACCTTGCCAAGAAATATCTTAACTATTTTTTACAAGTTTATACCATATTTTCTTTGAACAAAAACAAAAATCTTATCAAATTTTATTTTCTTTAAACCAAATCTTACATATCTATTAAGGAGTGAGATCGAAAAATTCTTAACACACGTTTTTCATTACATTTTTTAACCCAAGTATTATTTGAATTTTTTTTTGATCAAGTTACCTTTGAAAAACATGTCAGTTATTATGTGTAATGTCAATTATATTAATTTTTTTGTTAATCTGATTAAAATGAGTGACCAGAAAAAAGTGCGTACTGAAATTATTAAATATTTTCAACAAAACCCAACTTGGTCTTACAAAAAGTTGGCCAAGCATACAAAGGTCTGCCGTCAAACTGTTTCCAATGTTATTAAACAGTACCGGGAGAACTTGTCAGTTGATAGAAAACCTGGTTCAGGTAGAAGGAATGGTCCACATGATGTTTCTAAAGCCAAAAAAATAGAACGCATTTTCAAAAGAGCTCCCAACACATCCGGTAGGAAAGCAGCCCGGTTAGCTCAGTGCTCGGACTATTTGGTACGAAAAGTTAAAGCTAATGCAGGTTTAAAAACATACAAGGCTCAAAAAGTTCCTGACAGGAACGCTACTAAAAATTTAGAGGCCAAAAACAGAGCACGGAAATTGAAGTCAAGTTTTATAAAAAAATATTCTTGCTGCATAATGGATGACGAAACGTATGTTCTGGCAGATTTTTCGCAACTTCCAGGTCAAAAATTTTATGTTGCTGATGCTCGAGGGAATGTTGAAGAAAAGTTTAGGACCCAAAAGCAGACAAAATTTCCCAGAAAGTTCTTGGTATGGCAAGCAATATGCAGTTGCGGCAAAAGAAGCCACTCATTTGTTACAACGGGCTCTATAAATACCGAAATTTACATCAAGGAATGTTTACAAAAAAGGCTGCTTCCATTCATAAGACTTCATAATGTGTCCACTTATTTTTGGCCTGACTTGGCATCCTGTCACTATGGCAAACAAGCCCTTGAGTGGTACAAGAACAATAATGTGGTATTTGTACCAAGAGAGGCAAATCCTCCAAACTGCCCGGAGCTAAGGCCAGTGGAGAGATATTGGGCTCTTGTTAAAAGAGAATTGAAGAGTACAAAAAAGGTGTCCAAAAGTGTGGTAGATTTTAAACGGAGATGGACTACATGTTCGTGCAAAGTGACAGAAAGCACTATAAAAACGTTAATGGAAGGGTTTCCGAAAAAGGTTCAAAATTTCATCACTAGTGATTAAAACTATAAAAATAATTTTTTTTGTAAATTGTAATAATAATTTCAATCAAATAAAAAAAAAATTAAAGCTGTAAGTTTAGTGGTTTCTTTTTTATAAACATATATGTATGTTAAGAATTTTTCGATCTCACTCCTTAATACAAAAAAAGGTTTAAGTCATCTCCTACTCCAGCCTAGAAAAAAAAGTATTGACAATTTACTTAATAATATAATGTATCATAAAAAGTTTATACTTTTATGTATAGCAAAAAAAAATAGAGAGACAAAATTGGATTACACGCATTACTGAACAAACATCTTTATCATTTTCTTTAGTGTTGAACAATTTGTTTGAAATCCTTCAACCTAAATGAGGGTGATGTTGTTGCAGCGGAGGGTATTTAAGTTAATTGTAACAGATGTAACTCTGAAGAACAACAATAATCAAAGTTAATTCTTCACAAACATCACTAGCCCAGTTCAACAACAAGCTAAGCAATTGTAATCAAAATGAAATTAGTTTTCATCATAAATAAAAAATGTTCTTGGAAGTTGTCTTACATTTTGAATCACAACTTTTTTTACACTAGCACCAACGTGTTGATTTTCAATCGCAAGCTTTCTAGGTCAATAATAAATATTATACAAAAAATTCATTAATTTAGGTTGAAAATATTGGACATGAGAGTGATTTACACACACAGATCAGGTAATTTTCATATGAAAAACAGATTTTGATTAAAAACAAAATATGAAAATAATATCGATTTACTGTATTAGTGTAAATACAAATCCATATTGCCAACTCTACTCTTCTTTTCACACAAAAATTCAAATTCCTTCACTACAATAAGCTCAGTATTTGCTGAGAAGAAAACAGTAAAAAAGGGGAACAAAAAAACAAATTGGTTTTTAAACTCCCACTCCCTATAAATATGTATTAGCTTTGGCTAACAAATCCTTAGGCCTCCATAATAATATAGTTATAGATCCCAAAAAATCTATCTTTAAGAGGCCATAAATAACTAAAATTATATTTTTTATGAAAAATCAAAAGATGTGCAAAAATAAATAGATGGAAGCTGAAATTATACACAAACCAATTGGTTGTACTTCGGCTAGAAAGCAAACATGTAGAAGTGCTACAATTGGTTGTAACGAATTTTATGTACCCTTTACTGGCTAAATAAATAACAGCAAAATTTCGTGATAAAATCTGCGGGTAAACTTATAAAATATGAAGGACCTATCGTACTTCAGTTAGGGTATTATTTGTAGTATTTTAAATTGTTCAGTTAAAGTACTATTCGTGGTTCTTTAAAACCTTCAGTTAGAGTATTATTCGTGGTTTTTTAAAACCTTCAGTTAGAGTATTATTCTTAGTTTTTTAAAACCTTCAGTTAGAGCATTATTCGTGGTTTTTGCAAACCTTCAGTTAGAGTATTATTCGTGGTTTTCTAAAACCTTCAGTTAGAGTATTATTCGTGGTTTTTTAAAACCTTCAGTAAGAGTATTATTCCTGGTTTTCTAAAACCTTCAGTTAGAGTATTATTCCTGGTTTTCTAAAACCTTCAGTTAGAGTATTATTCGTGGTTTTTTAAAACCTTCAGTCAGAGTATTATTCGTGGTTTTTTAAAACCTTCAGTTAGAGTATTATTCGTGGTTTTTTAAAACCTTCAGTTAGAGTATTATTCTTGGTTTTTTAAAACCTTCAGTTAGAGTATTATTCGTGGTTTTTCAAACATTCAGTTAGAGTATCATTCGTTGCTTTTTAAAACCTTCAGTTAGAGTATTATTCGTGGTTTTTTAAAAACTTCAGTTAGAGTATTATTCGTGGTTTTTTAAAACCTTCAGTTAGAGTATTATTCGTGGTTTTTGCAAACCTTCAGTCAGAGTATTATTCGTGGTTTTTTAAAACCTTCAGTTAGAGTATTATTCGTGGTTTTTTAAAACCTTCAGTTAGAGTATTATTCGTGGTTTTTTAAAACCTTCAGTCAGAGTATTATTCGTGGTTTTTTAAAACCTTCAGTCAGAGTATTATTCGTGGTTTTTTAAAACCTTCAGTTAGAGTATTATTCGTGGTTTTTTAAAACCTTCAGTTAGAGTATTATTCGTGGTTTTTTAAAACCTTCAGTTAGAGTATTTTTCGTGGTTTTTTTAAACCTTCAGTTAAAGTATTATTCGTGGGTTTTTAAAACCTTCAGTTAGAGTATCATTTGTGGTTTTTTAAAACCTTCAGTCAGAGATTATTCGTGGTTTTTTAAAACCTTCAGTTAAAGTATTATTCGTTGTTTTTTAAACCTTCTTTTAGACTATTATTCGTCGGTTTTTAAAACCTTCAGTTAGAGAATTATTCGTGGTTTCTTGAAACCTTCAGTTAGAGTATTATTCGTGGTTTTTTAAAACCTTCAGTTAGAGTATTATTCGTGGTTTTTTAAAACCTTAAGTTAGAGTATCATTCGTGGTTTTTTAAAACCTTCAGTTAGAGTAGTATTCGTGGTTTTTTAAAACCTTCAGTTAGAGTATTATTCGTGGTTTTTAAAACCTTCAGTAAGAGTATTAGTCGTGGTTTTTTAAAACCTTCAGTTAGAGTATTATTCCTGGTTTTCTAAAACCTTCAGTTAGAGTATTATTCCTGGTTTTCTAAAACCTTCAGTTAGAGTATTATTCTTGGTTTTTTAAAACCTTCAGTTAGAGTATTATTCGTGGTTTTTTAAAACCTTCAGTCAGAGTATTATTCGTGGTTTTTTAAAACCTTCAGTTAGAGTATTATTCGTGGTTTTTTAAAACCTTCAGTCAGAGTATTATTCGTGGTTTTTAAAACCTTCAGTAAGAGTATTAGTCGTGGTTTTTTAAAACCTTCAGTTAGAGTATTATTCCTGGTTTTTTTAAAACCTTCAGTTAGAGTAGTATTCGTGGTTTTTTAAAACCTTAAGTTAGAGTATTATTCGTGGTTTTTTAAAACCTTCAGTTAGAGTAGTATTCGTGGTTTTTTAAAACCTTCAGTCAGAGTATTATTCGTGGTTTTTTAAAACCTTCAGTTAGAGTATTATTCGTGGTTTTTTAAAACCTTCAGTCAGAGTATTATTCGTGGTTTTTAAAACCTTCAGTAAGAGTATTAGTCGTGGTTTTTTAAAACCTTCAGTTAGAGTATTATTCCTGGTTTTTTAAAACCTTCAGTTAGAGTATAATTTGTGGTTTTTTAAAACCTTCAGTTAGAGTATTATTCATGGTTTTTTAAAACCTTCAGTTAAAGTATTATTCGTGGTTTTTTAAAACCTTCAGTTAGAGTATTATTCTTGGTTTTTAAAACCTTCAGTTAGATTATTATTCGTGGTTTTTTAAAACCTTCAGTTAGAGTATTATTTGTAGTTTTTTAAAACCTTCAGTTGGAGTATTATTCATGGTTTTTTAAAACCTTCAGTTTCATCTTTTGAGGACAAGAAGAGAATCGTATCGCAGAGAGAGCATTCTGCTTTGGACCACTATTTACCCTTACCGCCACTCTAGGTGTAGGGTATAAACTAAAGAATATTTATCGAGTGTAAAAATTGTCTTTGAAATCGATTTGAAAAAGTGGCAGTCATAATTATGCTAAATGAGGGTTGTTTCTACTCTACAGGCAATGTTTTTTTTTTACACATTTTTGTATAAGCAAATAAGACTAAGTTGCCAATATAAATGTGAATGCGAATGTTTTGCAAATAATCTTAAAAAAGGTCAGAGATTTTGTGCCCTTTACTTTAAGGGTAAGAGCAGCAAAACTATGAAAGACATGGCTTATTTATATGGTAAATTGGTTAATTTTGTTATGATTCTAAAATATACACACACACAATTTAAGTTTAGCTCAATTCCTTTAAAAGAACTTATGTTTATAAGAAAAAATAAACTAAAATCGATAAAAAAATGATAGCAAAGAAAACAAATAAATTTATTAGTTTTTTACTATATAGCTAACAAATTAAAGGATTTGTAGCATAAATCCTAAAATTATCATATTTCTTTGGGGGGTAGTTATTGGGGCTTTTGTATTAAATAATGATTTGTGAATTTTTGTCAAAATCATTTGTCATTTAACAAAATGTGGAAAAGAGTGACAAACAATTTGCTTTGAAAATCATTTAAAGAAAAAAGGTTTAACATTATATATGTAGTAGAAATCATAGAGAAATATACATAGAGCGGAAACTAGAAATAAACTCAAATAGAAAAATTACTCAAACAAATCACACATTATTGTCTTCACATAGTTTTTTTTTAAAATACATGTTTTTCACTTAGCTATTTCATAACTGAGTTAGGTATTTGACAGGAGAGTTTCCGCTCTATGTGTATTTATCTATGGTAGAAGCTAAACCAAATAATTTGAAAAATTTGCTAAAATATCTTCCCAATTTTTTATTATTTCTAACAAAAATTTAATATTGGCTCGTTTATTTTAAATTTTCAAAACTCTGCACCTGTTGTTACTAAAATATTTGTTGATATACTATTGATATCAATAGGAATTATTTTTTTATACTTTCATTTATTACCTATATTTATATGAAATTCTTACAAATGCCTCAATTTAATTTCAATTTTAAGTATTCTTGCCATGTCTTGTAATAAAATACTCTTACAATTTATTGATTTTACCTATGCCTGGTATTTCATCAATAACTATTTATAATAATAGGAAACTATTATGAAAAAAAAACATGACAATACTATTGTTAAACCTCATGTAACTCTCAGTTACAAACAAACATAGTTATGGGCACAAATAGTTCTGTATGCAGACATATATTATAATAAAAGAATTTATACACTGAACGAAAAATTCATATACATATAAATGTCATTGGGTACTGCACATACCAGTAAGAGGACACTTAAACACGTGTAGATTAGGAGGGCCCATCATGCGCATGTTTGGTTTCTTATTAACTTACTTTGAAAATCAGTCATCGATTCGCACAAATTTATAGGCGACGATTTTATCGCAAAATTCTGTTGGCCGCATATGGAGTGAGATCAATCAACAACAGACCCTACAGACTCCATTACATCCAGAAAAATGCACCGTTTGGTGCTGTTTACATTGTGGTGTCATCATCGGACCTTATTTCTTTAACATTTAAGAGGCGATCAGACACAACCTTGGCGCACTCAATATCTACTAAAATTTGTTTGCTTAATTTTCATTCATGCTGGATACAGCAAGTTGCATTATCTAGTTCAGTTCTAGTTCAGTTCTAGTTCAGTTCTACTTCAGTTCTAGTTCAGTTCTAGTTCAGTTCTAGTTCAGTTCTAGTTCAGTTCTAGTTCAGTTCTAGTTCAGTTCTAGTTCAGTTCTAGTTCAGTTCTAGTTCAGTTCTAGTTCAGTTTTAGTTCAGTTCTAGTTCAGTTCTAGTTCAGTTCTAGTTCTAGTTCAGTTCTAGTTCAGTTCTAGTTCAGTTCTAGTTCAGTTCTAGTTCAGTTCTAGTTCAGTTCTAGTTCAGTTCTAGTTCAGTTCTAGTTCAGTTCTAGTTCAGTTCTAGTTCAGTTCTAGTTTAGTTCAGTTCTAGTTCTAGTTCAGTTCTAGTTCAGTTCTAGTTCAGTTCTAGTTCAGTTCTAGTTCAGTTCTAGTTCAGTTCTAGTTCAGTTCTAGTTCAGTTCTAGTTCAGTTCTAGTTCAGTTCTAGTTCAGTTCTAGTTCAGTTCTAGTTCAGTTCTAGTTCAGTTCTAGTTCAGTTCTAGTTCAGTTCTAGTTCAGTTCTAGTTCAGTTCTAGTTCAGTTCTAGTTCAGTTCTAGTTCAGTTCTAGTTCAGTTCTAGTTCAGTTCTAGTTCAGTTCTAGTTCAGTTCTAGTTCAGTTCTAGTTCAGTTCTAGTTCAGTTCTAGTTCAGTTCTAGTTCAGTTCTAGTTCAGTTCTTGTTCAGTTCTAGTTCAGTTCTAGTTCAGTTCTAGTTCAGTTCTAGTTCAGTTCTAGTTCAGTTCTAGTTCAGTTCTAGTTCAGTTCTAGTTCAGTTCTAGTTCAGTTCTAGTTCAGTTCTAGTTCAGTTCTAGTTCAGTTCTAGTTCAGTTCTAGTTCAGTTCTAGTTCAGTTCTAGTTCAGTTCTAGTTCAGTTCTAGTTCAGTTCTAGTTCAGTTCTAGTTCAGTTCTAGTTCAGTTCTAGTTCAGTTCTAGTTCAGTTCTAGTTCAGTTCTAGTTCAGTTCTAGTTCAGTTCTAGTTCAGTTCTAGTTCAGTTCTAGTTCAGTTCTAGTTCAGTTCTAGTTCAGTTCTAGTTCAGTTCTTGTTCAGTTCTAGTTCAGTTCTAGTTCAGTTCTAGTTCAGTTCTAGTTCAGTTCTAGTTCAGTTCTAGTTCAGTTCTAGTTCAGTTCTAGTTCAGTTCTAGTTCAGTTCTAGTTCAGTTCTAGTTCAGTTCTAGTTCAGTTCTAGTTCAGTTCTAGTTCAGTTCTAGTTCAGTTCTAGTTCAGTTCTAGTTCAGTTCTAGTTCAGTTCTAGTTCAGTTCTAGTTCAGTTCTAGTTCAGTTCTAGTTCAGTTCTAGTTCAGTTCTAGTTCAGTTCTAGTTCAGTTCTAGTTCAGTTCTAGTTCAGTTCTAGTTCAGTTCTAGTTCAGTTCTAGTTCAGTTCTAGTTCAGTTCTAGTTCAGTTCTAGTTCAGTTCTAGTTCAGTTCTAGTTCAGTTCTAGTTCAGTTCTAGTTCAGTTCTAGTTCAGTTCTAGTTCAGTTCTAGTTCAGTTCTAGTTCAGTTCTAGTTCAGTTCTAGTTCAGTTCTAGTTCAGTTCTAGTTCAGTTCTAGTTCAGTTCTAGTTCAGTTCTAGTTCAGTTCTAGTTCAGTTCTAGTTCAGTTCTAGTTCAGTTCTAGTTCAGTTCTAGTTCAGTTCTAGTTCAGTTCTAGTTCAGTTCTAGTTCAGTTCTAGTTCAGTTCTAGTTCAGTTCTAGTTCAGTTCTAGTTCAGTTCTAGTTCAGTTCTAGTTCAGTTCTAGTTCAGTTCTAGTTCAGTTCTAGTTCAGTTCTAGTTCAGTTCTAGTTCAGTTCTAGTTCAGTTCTAGTTCAGTTCTAGTTCAGTTCTAGTTCAGTTCTAGTTCAGTTCTAGTTCAGTTCTAGTTCAGTTCTAGTTCAGTTCTAGTTCAGTTCTAGTTCAGTTCTAGTTCAGTTCTAGTTCAGTTCTAGTTCAGTTCTAGTTCAGTTCTAGTTCAGTTCTAGTTCAGTTCTAGTTCAGTTCTAGTTCAGTTCTAGTTCAGTTCTAGTTCAGTTCTAGTTCAGTTCTAGTTCAGTTCTAGTTCAGTTCTAGTTCAGGTTCTAGTTCAGGTTCTAGTTCAGGTTCTAGTTCAGGTTCTAGTTCAGGTTCTAGTTCAGGTTCTAGTTCAGGTTCTAGTTCAGGTTCTAGTTTAATTTAATTTAGGATCTACATTTGGGAAATCGTATTTTCAAAACTACATATATATGTGGCCACCTTAATGTATCTGTATATATTTGATTTTATAATAATAAATCTTTACACCAATGGAATTTTATACAATGATTTACTAGTTTTTACGTAGACAATATATAGTCTACTATTAACTATTATTTGTAGGTATGTAATGATTATATTTATATCTTTATATATACATATAAATGTGTATCTATATATTGGCAAATAGATATGTGTGTGTTTTATATAAATATATCTTTAACAATTAAAATTTGTTAGAGCACCTGCTTCTGTATGAAGTTACATCAGTGATTCCTAAAGTGTGACTTATGACCAAGGGGGGGGGGGAGTAATTTTAAAATGACATATTATTAGCAACCAATTATTTTTTTATTACATAATAAGAATCTATATGTGGTCAAAATTTGGTGAAATTCTACTTCCACAAAGTGGGTCAAAAGATCAATTGAAATATTACTTTTGTTCTAGATGTCTACTAACACAAACATTTTAAATTCAATTATTTCGAAATGTCAAAAAAATTATACACTATTGTTTTATTAAGGGGACGTTATGATTTTCATAAAAAACTAAAAAAACTAAGTGGTTAAAGAGTTCATGTTGTAAGTAGGGTAGAAGGGGTACCATTCGCCACTTCTTTTTGCAACGCTCTTGTCTCTGATCAGATATGATCGATAAAGGAACATAAAGTTGGTAGTTTAACAAAATCGATTGCTCAGCTTTCAAGTTAGTCGGTATTTTCAGATGTACCTAGTGGCAAATGGTCCCCCTTCTACTCTATATATTTGAGATATGAAAGAGTAACCGTTAGGGAAACTATTTAGAATGAGTCCTATAATATAGATTTTGTTTGTCGGTTAATATGATATTTAAGAGAGATTTTTAAACAATAAAATGGATTATAATAAACTAATATTGAAGATCACTGGTTTACTTAAATTGTGTAATGTATAAAAATATATGTAAGTGTATGTTCATGTTGCATATAATCTGCTATATCATGTGTATTTTCCATTGTGTGGTTATATTTTTGTGGGCTTATATGATATTTTATTTTCTTTTATCGTGAGTTTTCTATTACATTATTTTTGTTCGTTAAACAAAAATAACTGAATTCAATTGTTCATGAATTTTATAAAATGTCGATTAAAATGTCAATGTTATTAGAAAATATGGTGTATCATTGGAAATATTACTTATATGAAAACATACATATAAGTATATTAAATATAATTAAAGTGCGAAATAAAATATGCAGCAATTAAGGTGATTTATAAGTGCACTATAATCAGATTTATATAGTAATGGTTAAGTAATATTAATCCTTTCTATAGAAAACTGTTTATATCAGATACTATTCTATAGAAAAGAAGCATACACTTTCCTATACAAAACAGTCTTTGTCTATAGAATGTGTTCTATAGAAATATTTATACCCTACACCACCATAGTGGGGAGGGTATTATGCGTTTGTGCAGATGTTTGTAACGCCCAAAAATATTAGTCTAACACCCACCTTAAAGTATACCGATCGACTTAGAATCATTTTTGAGTCGATAAAACGATGTCCGTCCGTCCGTCTGGCTGTCTGGTCGGCTGGCTGTCCATGTAAACATAGCTCCCATATAAGGCCCACTTCCGAAAATCACTCAACAATATAAATTATTGAAATTTTAAAAGAAAAATGTTTTATTGCTCTTTTACTTAGTGTAGGGTATTATATGCAAAATTTCGCAGGATTTTCTTCGGTACTATTGTGTCTGAAAATAAGCGTGTTTGGATAAATGGGCGTGGCACCACCCATACAAAGCTAAGAGTTATTTTCGAATATCTGGTGAGCTATAATTATGACAATCTTCAAACTTTATACGTAACAATTTCTTATCACAGCATGAAGTTTAACTGAAAATGGGACATATCGGAACAGGGGATGTGACACCTTCCATACAAAGTAAATAAATATTTTCACGCTAAGCTGGAGAATTGTTGGGGATTAGTGGCGCCACATATCGTAAATTCCGCTTGAACATATCTTTAGACACACTTTATTTTTTATAGATTATTAAAGAATATTTTGTGGCAATATATTTATATATATTTTTTTAAATTTTTCATATTCATTCTCATGTCTGTATTATTGCAGACAGTTCATTGAACAATTGAATATATGTATATGAGAATTACAATTTTTTGTTTGTTTTGCACTTGTGTTTTATGACCGGCGGTGGTAAACGTAATAATATTTGAATGTTGATATTGGCTGCACTAATAAACAATAACAAATATATATATGTGCAACGTAATTCATATTTAAAGGGTCTTCCTATAGAGAATTTCGAAGTTTGACAGTTGATAACCATTATATTGTTGAAACAACATCTATCCAGTTGGCATTTATTTATTCAGTTAGTTTTTCAAAATCACCATGGACGCATATAATATAATAACAAGTGCAAATGATAAAATTGTTTTATCAAATTGTGTGTTCAGTTCGGACAATGTTCCACGCCCTTCGTCCATTTTTCAGTCGCCATAATCGTCGTACCAGTGTTGTGGATAAATTTTCAATAAACAATGAACAAAAAACTGTACAGCGACGAAACGCAAGATCTACTGAAATCAGCGCTGTGCGTGGTAGTATGCAGGAGAATCCGAGACAGCCGATTTTTTCAACTCACCGAGGAGCTGAAGGAAAACGACCATAGACTACGGCATGTTTTCGCTGTATGGGCCCTGGACCATTTGGAAACTGACCCCAATTTTCATAAAAAAATCATGGATGAATGGGTGTGTCAACAAACTTAATTGTCAAATTTGGAACGATACCAATCCATATGAGATCCAGTATTTTATGACTTTAAATTAATGTCACAAAACAATGTCTTAATGTGATAATTTTGTAAACAAATACTAAAGGAAATTACCACAATTTGTACAGATTTGCAGTACTGCAAATCTTATTAAAGCTTCATCCATTTTCTTGTTGATTACTTTAGCAGTTCTTGCTTTCTAATTATAACATTTAATCAGTTTTCTTTGGCAACCGTACAAGAGTCTCTCAAGAATGTGAATAAAATGCGTGGTATTTTTAAAGCAATTATACCATTGAATGCACTGCAACAACGCATATTCTTAGCTCACTGGGAATGTTTAACAATTTCCTAGAAATTTCTTTATAATCACATACACATGTTACACAATTATCTACAGCTTATCAGTAAAGTATTTTGCAAATAAGTTTTTTAACAAACACACACACACACCTTTCCCCTCCCTCTCCCTCACCTTCTGCACCACATTGTTTGTTAAACAAATTAGCTGTTCTCCACGTTCTATATCCGCTTGCAATTATTTTGCTCGTATAAAGTTTTATGCACAAAATTTTTATACAACATAATTTCCGTTTTTTCAAGTGTTTAAAAAACATTTGTCATCTTTATGTTTATTGCATGTTGTCGCACAGCGCACAAGAATTGCTTGAAACTATAAAAAATTTACAAAACAGCAACAGCACCAACAACTGCTGCGACGCTATGGCAGTGGAATATAATGCAAAGATTGCGTGTAATGTTGCATGCAACATATGAACCACATAATTGCGTGGTAAATAAACTTGTCAGTTGTTTCAAAAAGGAAACTAACAACCGCAAAACGAATTATGTATGTATAAATATGACAAATTTATTACAAGCACTTGTTAAAGAATGGGCTACAGAAAATACGTAAATATAAATAAGGATTATTTAATTTATTTACATGGGACAATTAATAACCCAGCGAAGTAAATGCATAACGATTTAAGATTGAAATTAAAATTTAATTATATAAAGACCTGAAGTTAAAGCTAAAATTGAACTGGAAAAGGACCTTTGAATGATGCTAAAATTGAACTGTAAAAGGACCTTCGATTGGTGCTAAAATTGAGCTATAAAAGGACCTACGATGAAAGCTAAAATTTAACTATAAAAGGACCTACGATTTAAGCTATAATTTAACCATAAAACGACTTACAACTGGAAGCTAAAACTACGATGGAAGCTAAAATTTAAATATAAAAAGACCTACGATTGAAGCTAACATTGAACTATAAAAGGATCTCCGATTGAAGCTCAAATTGAACTATAAAAGGACCTACGATTGAGGCTAAAATTTAACTATGAAAGGACCTCTGATTAAAGCTAAAATTTAACTATAAAAAGACTTACAATCGTAGCTAAAATTGAACTATAAAAAGACCTACGGTGGAAGCTAAAATTTAACTATAAAAAGACCTACGGTGGAAGCTAAAATTTAATTATAAAAAGACCTATGATTGAAGCTAAGATTGAACTACATAAAGACCTACGATTGAGGCTAAAATTTAAGTATTAACGAACCTATGACTGAAGCTAAAATTTTGCTATAAAATGACTTACAATTGAAGATAAAATTTAACTATAAACAGACATACGACTGAAGCTAAAATTTAACTATAAAGGGAACTCCGATTGAAACTAAAATTTAACTATAAAAGGACCTACGATGGAAGCTAAAATGTAACTATAAATAGACCTACGATTTAAGCTAAAATTGAGATATAAAAATACCTACGATTGAAGCTAAAATTTTACTATAAACAGACCTACGACGGAAGCTAAAATTTAAATATAAAAAGACCTACGATTGAAGCTAAAATTTAACTATAAAAGGACCTCCGATTGAAGCTAAAATTGAACTGTAAAAGAACCTCCGATTGAAGCTAAAATTTAACTATAAAAGGACCTACGATGGAAGCTAAAGTTTAACTATAAAAAGACCTACGATTGAAACTAAAATTTAACTATAAAAGGACCTCTGATTGAAGCTAAAATTTAACTATAAAAGGACCTCCGATTGAAGCTAAAATTGAACTATAAAAGGACCTACGATTGAAACTAAAATTTAACTATGAAAGGACCTCTGATTGAAGCTAAAATTTAACTATAAAAGGACCTCCGATTGAAGCTAAAATTGAACTATAAAAGGACCTACGATGGAAGCTAAAATTTAACTATAAATAGACCTACGATTTAAGCTAAAATTGAGATATAAAAATACCTACGATTGAAGCTAAAATTTAACTATAAATAGACCTACGATTTAAGCTAAAATTGAGATATAAAAATACCTACGATTGAAGCTAAAATTTTAATATAAATAGACCTACGATGGAAGCTAAAATTTAAATATAAAAAGACCTACGATTGAAGCTAAAATTTAACTATAAAAGGATCTCCGATTGAAGCTAAAATTGAACTATAAAAGAACCTCCGATTGAAGCTAAAATTTAACTATAAAAGGACCTACGATGGAAGCTAAAATTTAACTATAAAAAGACCTACGATTGAAACTAAAATTTAACTATGAAAGGACCTCTGATTGAAGCTAAAATTTAACTATAAAAAGACTTACAATCGTAGCTAAAATTGAACTATAAAAAGACCTACGGTGGAAGCTAAAATTTAACTATAAAAAGACCTACGGTGGAAGCTAAAATTTTACTATCAAAAGACCTATGATTGAAGCTAAAATTGAACTACATAAAGACCTACGATTGAGGCTAAAATTTAACTGTTAACGAACCTATGATTGAAGCTAAAATTTTGCCATAAAATGACTTACAATTGAAGATAAAATTTAACTATAAACAGACCTACGATTGAAGCTAAAATTTAACTATAAAAAAACCTATGATTGAAGCTAAGATTGAACTACATAAAGACCTACGATTGAGGCTAAAATTTAACTATAAAAGGACCTCCGATTGAAGCTAAAATTTAAGTACAAAAGGACCTACGATGGAAGCTAAAATTTAACTATAAACAGACCTAGGATTGAAGCTAAAATTGAGATATAAAAATACCTACGATTGAAGCTAAACTTTTACTACAAAAGGACCTACGATGGAAGCTAAAATTTAAATATAAAAAGATCTAAGATTGAAGCTAAAATTTAACTGTAAAAGGACCTCCGATTGAAGCTAAAATTTAACTATGAAAGGACCTCCGATTGAAGCTAAAATTTAACTATAAAAGGACCTACAATGGGGGCTAAAATTTAGCTATAAAAATACCTGCGATGGAAGCAAAAATGTAACTATAAAAGGACCTCCGATTGAAACTAAAATTTAACTATAAAAGGACCTACGATGGGGCCTAAAATTGAAGTATAAACAGACCTACGATTGAAGCTAAAATTTAACTATAAAAGGACTTACAATGGAAACTAAAATTTAACTATAAAAGGACCTCCGATTGAAGATAAAATTTAACTATAAAAACACTTACAATTGTAGCTAAAATTAAACCATAAAAAGACCTACGATGGAAGCTAAAATTTAACTATAAAAGGACATATGATTGAAGCTAAAATTGAACTACATAAAGACCTACGATTGAAGCTAAACTTTAACTATAAAAAGACCTACGATGGAAGCTAAAATTTAACTATAAGAAGACTTACGATTGAAATTAAAATTGAACTACATAAAGAGATACGATTGATATCGAAATCATAATTTTACAATCAAGACCTTTCTGGTTTAATCTGAGGCATAAGCTATTTTTAGTTCCAAAATTTTTTCTATAACTTTAAGAGTAAACCATTCGCTTGGTTATAATTTCTAAAGCAATTTCTAATCCAGAGTGTTTGATGTTTTGTTTAGTGTTTTAATAAAAATAATATTTAACACAATATTAGATAGCAGTAACACTAACGATTACATGCAAGCATGTTGTAATTGTTAATAATTAATAAACAAGGCTGAATTTTAATGGGAATTAATATGGAAATTATATTCATGCAATCGCAGCATGTATGCTCGTATAAAGAAAACTGAACCAGATAACCCAGTAAACATTTTTTAGATACAATTAGGGGAATATTAAGTGCAACAATTGGATAATGAAGGCAAGAATATCCCTAAATTGACGGGATTAAATACTCCTAATCAGTGCAACCTAATTTGATAAATTATATAATTTTTTTTAAGATAATGAAAATCCTAAAATTTATTCATCGATTAAAATTTTAATGTTTAGGTTTGTTGGAGATTGAGTTGAATAATAAATTCGGTTGTGAAAAAAAGATCTAAGTCGGACTATAATGATTTTCATGATCCTAAAAAAATCAAAAAATTCGTGGGAGTTTACTCACTTTTGAGGCTGTGTGTATATGTGGCTACATTTATTTTCTGTTAGAGTGTATTATACAAACTCCGACAATAAAGACTTTTTCTATGAACAATTGAACAGAGCAATAACCATTGCTCCAAGGAGCGACAAAAAATTTGTCATGGGGGATATGAATGCGAAGATTTAAAATTTTAGTTTCTATCGAAGGTCTTCATATAGTCAAACTTTAGCTTCAATCGTAGATCGCTATATACTTCATCTTTAGCTTCAATCGAAGGTCTTTACATAGTCCAATTTTAGCTACGATTGTAAGTCTTTTTATAGTTAAATTTTAGCTTCAATCAGAGCTCCTTTCATAGTTAAATTTTAGTTTCAATCATAGGTCTTTGGAAAAAATTTGATTTTGTTGTATAGTGTTATAAGTCTTTATATTGTTCGATTTTAGCTTCGCTCATAGGGTTTAGACAGTTCAATCTTATCATCAATTGATTTATGTAATTCAATTTTAGCCTTGTCCATAAGTCTTTAGTTCGATTGTAGCTTCAATCATAGGGTTCTACACAGTTTGATTTTAGCCTCAATCGTAGGTCGTTATATAGTTGAAATTTTAGCTTTGATCATTAATCTTTATATAGATAAATTAACATAATTCAATTTAAGCTTCGATCATAGGACTGTATATAGTTCACTTGTAGCTTCTATCGTAGGGTTTACATGTTTAAGTTATTGTTAAAAATTTGCTTCAATCATATAAAAACTTTAATATGTACAAAGATTTAATATTTTTAGGCCAAGACGGAATCGAGCCCATATCGCATATTCTGGTCAGATCATAATAGATGGGACTTTTTTGCTCCCACCAAATACATATCTATACCTTAGCCCCATGGACATTTGGCTTTGATGTCGAATCGGCTGGTTGACCGGGCTTCACATATGATCTCTTACGTTTCGGATACATTCAAGCATAATTTTGGACATGCAAAATCGTCTTTCAATGTCTCTCTCTCGGCTTCAATTCGTATGGTATACAATTTCCTTGATGAATTCTGGTGGTCGCAAACATTATAAAATTGCTACTTCAATAGCTCCCAATGATTTCGTAAGCTCTTGGTGCCTTTGAAAACAGTCTTCATGGAGTAATGTCTCCAATTCTTGGTCTACAAACTTTTTTGGCTGGCCAGGGCATTCTTTGTCTTTCGTGTCAAAATCAACACTTCTGAACATAACAAACCATCTCTCGGACGTAGAAACCGATGGAACACATTCACCGTTAGCTATGGTGAAAAATCAGTGTGATTTTTTTAAAGTAAAGCTAAATTTCCCGCATCTGATTCTTTGTTGGTACAAACTTCGATATTTTCGAAGCAAAAAAAAAGGTTGTTGTTTAAAGAATGAGCCAAAAAAAATATACTTGTATTAAGTTAAATACATCTTAAATAGTTTAATATAAAAATTCTTAAAAAATCGTAAATTTATTCAAATATTGTACAAATTCATTAAACGTTAAAATATTGTCTGCTTTTTGTACGAGTTACTCCACTTATGCCTTAAATCGGACTTTTTTTGAATATCACTCAAGGGCCTTTTGTCCATAGTGGCATGATGCCAAATCGGTCCAGAAATATGAAGGTACTCTGTGCTGTTTTAAGAAAGGCAAAAGTCGTTTTTGTAGACACTGCGTAATATAAGGAGTGAGATCGAAAAATTCTTAACATACATATATGTTTATAAAAAAGAAACCACTAAACTTACAGCTTTAATTTTTTTTTTTATTTGATTGAAATTATTATTACAATTTACAAAAAAAATTATTTTTATAGTTTTAATCACTAGTGATGAAATTTTGAACCTTTTTCGGAAACCCTTCCATTAACGTTTTTATAGTGCTTTCTGTCACTTTGCTCGAACATGTAGTCCATCTCCGTTTAAAATCTACCACACTTTTGGACACCTTTTTTGTACTCTTCAATTCTCTTTTAACAAGAGCCCAATATCTCTCCACTGGCCTTAGCTCCGGGCAGTTTGGAGGATTTGCCTCTCTTGGTACAAATACCACATTATTGTTCTTGTACCACTCAAGGGCTTGTTTGCCATAGTGACAGGATGCCAAGTCAGGCCAAAAATAAGTGGACACATTATGAAGTCTTATGAATGGAAGCAGCCTTTTTTGTAAACATTCCTTGATGTAAATTTCGGTATTTATAGAGCCCGTTGTAACAAATGAGTGGCTTCTTTTGCCGCAACTGCATATTGCTTGCCATACCAAGAACTTTCTGGGAAATTTTGTCTGCTTTTGGGTCCTAAACTTTTCTTCAACATTCCCTCGAGCATCAGCAACATAAAATTTTTGACCTGGAAGTTGCGAAAAATCTGCCAGAACATACGTTTCGTCATCCATTATGCAGCAAGAATATTTTTTTATAAAACTTGACTTCAATTTCCGTGCTCTGTTTTTGGCCTCTAAATTTTTAGTAGCGTTCCTGTCAGGAACTTTTTGAGCCTTGTATGTTTTTAAACCTGCATTAGCTTTAACTTTTCGTACCAAATAGTCCGAGCACTGAGCTAACCGGGCTGCTTTCCTACCGGATGTGTTGGGAGCTCTTTTGAAAATGCGTTCTATTTTTTTGGCTTTAGAAACATCATGTGGACCATTCCTTCTACCTGAACCAGGTTTTCTATCAACTGACAAGTTCTCCCGGTACTGTTTAATAACATTGGAAACAGTTTGACGGCAGACCTTTGTATGCTTGGCCAACTTTTTGTAAGACCAAGTTGGGTTTTGTTGAAAATATTTAATAATTTCAGTACGCACTTTTTTCTGGTCACTCATTTTAATCAGATTAACAAAAAAATTAATATAATTGACATTACACATAATAACTGACATGTTTTTCAAAGGTAACTTGATCAAAAAAAAAAATTCAAATAATACTTGGGTTAAAAAATGTAATGAAAAACGTGTGTTAAGAATTTTTCGATCTCACTCCTTATATTTCTGTGTTTATCAAGCCTGATATCACAAACGATTGGCTTCTTTTGCCAGAACTGCAAATGGCTTGCCACACAAGATACTTTTTGGAGAATTTTGTTTGTTTTTTTTATCCGGTATTGTTCTAGAACATTACCTCGTCCAGTAGCCACATAAAAATCTTGACCAGGAAGTTGTGAAAAGTCTACCAGTACATAAGTTTCATCATCCATCACTTCTAATTTTTTTGCTTCTAATTTCTTTACCGCATTGCGATCTGAACTTTTTGAACTTTATACGAATTCAACACAGCATTAGCTTTGACTCTGTCACAATAGAATCTGAGAATTTAATTATACGAGCTGCTTTTCTGCTAGAAGTATTCGGTGTTCTTCGAAAGCTTTGTTCAAATTATTTTGCCTTATCAATATCTTTTTGACCTTTTTTTCTTCCTGATCCAGGTTTTCTTCAAATTTTCAAGTCTTCCTTATACTGTTTAATGGCGTTTCAAACAGTGTGACGATGAACCCTCACATCTTTTGCTCTTTGTTTGAAAGTCAATATTTGATTTTGTTGAAAATTTTTTATTATTTTTCCTCTTACTTATTTTTCGCTGTTCATTTTAACCGAAATAACAGTGGAAAATTAATGATTTAGAAAAGATAATATCTTACATATTTTTAAAAGTTAACGCGATTAAAAAAATAATAATTTGTGGAATTGTGTATAAGTTTTTTTTGACTCATTCTTTAGTACAATTTTAGTTTTAATTGTGGGTCATATATAGAAGCTTTCTCGGTTTTTGTAAATATTTATTACCCTACACCACCATAGTGGGGAGAGTATTATGCGTTTGTGCAGATGTTTGTAACGCCCAAAAATATTAGTCTAACACCCAACTTAAAGTATACCGATCGACTTAGAATCACTTTCTGAGTCGATTAAGCGATGTCCGTCCGTCCGTCCGTCTGGTCGGCTGGCTGGCTGTCCATGTAAACCTAGTGCGCAGAGTACAGTTCGCAATTTTGAAGATATTTCGATCAAATTTGGTACATATTATTTTTTCGGCTCAAGGACCAAGCCTATAGAAACTGGCTGAAATCGATCCACTATTTCACCTAGCCCCCATACAAATGTCCTCCCGAAATTGGACTTTATCGGTCATAAATGTTTAATTTATATATGTATCTCCACAAGTTCCGCTCCAAATAAGTTTTATATACACAAAATTCATGTCACCAAATTTTGTCACGATCGGTCCATAATTAGTCATAGCTCCCATATAGACCCGCTTCCGAAAATCACTTTAGCGTGCTTAAATCGCTTAAAAATGTTGGTAAACACACAAAAATCAACATAGTTAACTTTAATGTAGACATAAATCACACGACCTAATTTCATGGTGATCGGTCCATAATTGGTCATAGCCGCCATATAACCCCATTTCCGAAAATCACTCAAAAATATAAATTATTGAAATTTTAAAAGAAACATTTTTTTTGCTCTTTTACTTAGTGTAGGGTATTATATGGTCGGGCTTGACCGACCATACTTTCTTACTTGTTTCGTTTGGAAATGTTTTGCTTATTTGTTTATTGAGTTTCCTGTTTAAAAATATTTGTTGTTTTAATTTTTAACCGGGTATTAATAACGCGGATTTTTGTTCTGCTAAATTAATGTTCTAACTCATCTCCATCATGTCTTGATAATATTACGCATAATTATGCTTACAAAAATATCGTGTTGTCAATTACCCGCACTTCAAAGTGTGCTTTGAAATTCAACATGTTTTTTATTTAAATGGAAATTTGACTTTTTACAGAGCTGAGAAAGAAATGTGTATAAAATCTGGTGCTAACTTTGCCACAGTATTAGCTAAATACAGTGATTTTTGTAAAGGGATTAATGGGACCAACTATAGATTTATTTTACAAGAAAGGGCGATATAGAAATTGTAATTGGTAAAGCGTTCTCTGGTGGAATACACACAAGTTTTGTTGCTTGTTTTACAACTTAGTTATTATAGTTTTGTCTAGTGAAGTTTTCTATTGGTTCCCTTAATCACTAACAGCTAATATGTCATACATAAATATTCATATACATACATTTATGCTTACCTCTACCTGCTGAAATGATATCTGCTACCTACATATTTCGGTACTTTTTGTTTCACTTTTATAGTGGTGTGTGATGTAGTGCTAGAACATTTGGTGGATAAATGGTAAAAATTACTTAAATTTTTTCTACACGAAATGTCACTTAATGTCAACATACTAAAAAGGGATATTAACAACTTGTTCCTTACAAATGTATATTTCTATGTGTGTTGGTAATTATATAAAAGTGTGTGTATATGTAGTTGTATACCTGTATATAAGATTGTCGGCCTCTGTGTATAATAACAACAGAAAAACATCACTTACAAACAGAAATCATGTTTGTAATGAGCCCTTTTTTGTTTTCTTTAACTCTCTTCTACACACTTTGACATTTTGTTTGTCAGGTGGTGGGTTGTTGTTGTTGCTTTGCGTCAACATTCATATCAAGGTAAAAATGTAATAATAAAATCAAGTCATTATGTAAATAATTTTATTATACCCACCACCACCAGCAGTCGTGGTATATAAGGCAATACTATATATTAGTTTGTCAGGCAGTAGGTAACACTGCGAAATATTTATGTAAAGCCCTAAAAAGTATTTACCTTGTAGATGTTTTATGAAATTCCAAGTCAGTAGAGCCAAGTACATAGGCATGTGTGTGTAAAACACTCTTGCAACCAAAATAATAAATGAAAACTCATGAGATTTAGGTAAAATACTTATTACTGTCCTAGACTTTTTGCTATTGAAAATTAAGAAAATCGGTTTAGTAGTTAACAAGTTATGAAGCAAAATGTTAGACGACCTCTACTAAATTCATATTGTTAACTAAAACCATATTTTTTAACAATCTTTGTGTTATTTTGTTATTAGTATTGTAAAGTTTAATGCATTTTAATAAATATGTATTCAAAGCCCTACCTTGTTTTTCAAGTTCCATTGTATGTGTGTGTAAAACACTCTTGCAACCAAAATAAAAATCAGAAACTCATGAAATTCAGGTAAAGTACTTACCACTGTCCTAGGCTCTTTGTTATTGAAAATTAACAAAATCGGTTTAGTAGTTAACAAGTTATGAAGCAAAATGTTAGACCACCTCGAATAAATTCATATTATTAACCAAACAAATCATTTTTAACATTCTACTGTTGTTTTGCCATTAGTATTTAAAAGTTTAATTCATTTAGGAATTATGTTGTTGTATTTTTTATATAAGCAACAATAGCAAACCTAAAATGAATGTGTGCATGAGATTTAATGTTGAAACTTAAGTTATTTTTTGTAATTTTAGTTTTAAATGCAGCGAGTTTTTCTTTCGCCTCAGCTTCATATTGCCTTCTAATTTGTTTTATTCTCTCTCTCTCGCTCACTCTCTTTTCAGCTGTACAATTTAATTTGTCTGAGAGCTAAGGGTTGTTGTTTGTTTGCTGGCTGGATTTTTGTTTAACTTTAATTTCATAAAAACAAAAGTTAATAAAGTAATAATATTTTATAATATTTATAAACAAGTTATATACACACTCGTTTATATAGTAAATACATTTACATATAGTAAAATAAATAATTAATTATTTAAATCAAGGGAAATAAATGCCTACGCATTTTTCAAATATATTTTTTTAAGAATAAAAGTTTTATGGGTTATAAAATGTCTGCAAAGTTTTTTAAAAATATATAATAGATAACAAAGGGTCTTCAAATAACGACCTCCAAACTTTGACAGTTGATTGCGGCCATATTGTTGACGCTACATCTCTCGAAGTGGCTGTCATTTTTTAAGTTTTCTTTGACATTTCACCATGGACGAACATAGCGTTCAACAACACTTGTAAAAGATAAAATGGGTATTTTGTTTAGGTAATATTTCGCTTGCTTCGTCGAAATAGTTGTCCTACAAAGAGCACTATTTTTGGTGTGGTAGCTAAATTTGAGTCTACTGGTTTATTAATCAATGAATCACCACCAGTATGACGACGAAACGCAAGATCTGACGAAAACATCGCTTCTGTCAGTAAGAGTTAGCATGAGAGTCAGAGCCAAGCAATTTAGCTTCGCTCACTCGGTCAACTCACAAGATGATAAACGCTAAACGGGCGGTGTAACTGTTGGAAACTGATTCTAGTTTTTATCAAAAACTTATCTTCTTCGATGAGGCCCATTTCTGGATAAATTTCAATAAACAAAATTGTCGACTTTGGCACAATGCCAATCCACATGAGCGTCCCCAAAAACATCACTGTTACAGAACGGCGCTAAGTTCCAAACATCTCATGACACATTGCTCCTTCTGCATAAGAGATTCGATTTTGGTCACAAACCACAGCGGCTCAGAGTAATGAAAATTTCGGCTTTCTAACCTGCGAAGCCGCGGCAGTTGTATTCCATACCTAATAGGATCGATAGAACTTTCAAACGAATGAAAAAATTCGATAATATCTCTCACACACACTTTGTTTTATTTAAATTTAAAGATATGAAGCGCTTAATGAAAGCAATTTTATAACTGAAAACAAGTAAGAAAGTATGGTCGGTCAAGCCCGACCATATAATACCCTACACTAAGTAAAAGAGCAAAAACATTTTTCTTTTAAAATTTCAATAATTTATATTTTTGAGTGATTTTCGGAAGTGGGCCTTATATGGGGGCTATGACCAATTATGGACCGATCACAATGAAATTAGGTCGTGTGATTTATGTCTCTATGAAAGTTTACTATGTTGAATTTTGTTAGTATACCAACATTTTTAAGCGATTTGTGGACGTTAAAGTGATTTTCGGAAGCTGGTCTATATGGGAGCTATGACTAATTATGGACCGATCGTAACAAAATTTGGTGACATGAATTTTGTATATATAAAACTTATTTGGAGCGTAATTTGTGGAGATACATTTATAAATTAAATATTTATGATCGATAATGTCCAATTTCGGAAGGACATTTGTATGGGGGCTAGGTGAAATAATGGACCAGGTGAAATAATATGCTTGGTCCTTGTACCAAATTTGGTCGAAATATCTTCAAAATTGCGACCTGTACTCTGCGTACAAGGTTTACATGGACATCCAGCCAGACAGCCGACCAGACGGACGGACGGATGGACGGACATCGTTTAATCGACTCAGAAAGTGATTCTAAGTCGATCGGTATACTTTAAGGTGGGTGTTAGGCCGTTACATAGACGTTATAAACATCTGCACAAACGCATAATACCCACCCCACTATGGTGGTGTAGTGTATAAACAGCCAAGTCAATAGCTGAGTTTTAGTTGAACCATCATTGCGATTTGAATTCTGTGGATTCTGTAAAAACTTTATTCTAAGCAAAAATTTTATCAACTGGATAATAAATTTAGAATTGCTCGATTTAAATGAATCTGACAATTTCAACTCTGTCAATATTAAAAAAATTTATTAAAATGGGCAAGCAGGAGAAGACCCAAGCTGATTTCAGCCTGCAAAAATTACTATATCCGACATGAAATGCGCTATTGTAATTGTTTACTTTAAAATGGTAGTTTTCAAGTTAAGTTTTCAGATACAGTGTACTTTTGTTCGGCTACTTTTTTGTGGTCTCCGACAAAGTCAAAACAAATCGATATTTTCTTTTCAATCTTCTTCAATCTCATGGACTTGATAAACCCCAGCTTTACACGACAACGGAAATTGAAGAGGCCATCCGCGAGGCACAACCATGTAATGATACAGACGTCGACGGTGAATGTCTGCAAATGATTTCTAAAGCCACACGAATCCAGAAACCTGGTAGGACCGATATTCCCCTAGTCAGCTGTAGCGAATACTATTCTCCTCTCCTAGCTAAACTGTTACCTACTAGCAGCTCGTCAGCCACCATAGTCCGATCTAACAGAGTTGAAATAGCAAATGCCTTGTGAAAGTATGGTCCTTAATGACCTATAGAATGTCTTCTTTACTATCAGCCTCGCCACACTAAGCCAAAAGAACTTTTCATAATTTGAGGCCAAGAACGAATCCAGCCAATATCGGATACTATGTTCCAAAGTGAAGCGTATTCCAAAAGTAATTATAATTTTTTTATTTTAAATTTAACTGTGACTTTAGTTACAGAATTGTTGACATTTCCCTCGCAGGTCGAAATGTATTCTGACTTTTAGTTTTTGTTCTGTCAGCTTATCCATCAAGTGTGTGAAGTCTCTCTAATTTAATTTAATGTTTAAAATATATTTTTTGCTACTCATAATGTTAACGGTTAAAGGTCACAATTAAATTTTAATGTCAGTTATAATATGTAAAAGGTTCATATACATAGATCCATTAATAATCCTAGAAACGTCACAATTCCGTTACTAATTATTGTAGTTATAAATACAATTCAAATAGCCTAAGTTATTTATATAAATCAACATAATTTGCATAAATATTACATTTAAAAGCATATTGAGTAAAACAATCCATTACTAGCAATTACTATTAAAGTTTTCAATGACAGTTGAACATCATTTGAAAGGTAATTAAGTATGTACAATAAAACATACACTAAAATAAAATGTAGAGAAAATTGGTAGTTTCAACAAATTTTCTTTACAACAAGAATAGTTTGTAAAACATTATTTCAATGACTTTTACTAACATTTTCCTTGCAGGTGTATAAATATATATTGAACATCTCTAGCTCTCTTCTCTTTTAATGTTTTGTTAAATATTAAACTAAACAAGTGCAACATTTTTGGTAGAAGTAGAGGTAGGCATTCAAACTTATATACATCTCGTCAAATGACATAACAATTTTGTATATATGTATGTATGTTGTTTGTAATGGTCCGAAAACATTTGCTAATTTTCCCAGGAATTTTCATTTAGCCATTTTATTTTAGTTAGTTCATTTCCTTTATTTTCCTGAGCATTTGTGTTTGTTACATGTTGTAGTCTTTTTGAAAAAGTAGTATTTTGAAAAAAAATCAACCATTTACTTTATTATAAATGTAGTAATGGGCTTACTAGCACATATAGATTGGGTGTTTGTAAAAGTATTTAGTGAAATTTGTGTAGATTTCCCTACATACTCTTAGATATCTATGTGTATTTGTATTTACAACTACAAACAAATTAAGTATTGAACAGAATGTTTGAAAATAAACTAATGTTTTTATTTTTACACTTAAATGAAGTTCAAAATATAATTAAATGGATATTTTTCAAATGCTAGTAAAACGATAAAGATGGCCAGGGGGAGAGGACAGTGGTATAGTTTGCAGGAAGGAAAGTGAAACATTTTATATTTATCTCTTCCTAGTGGATTTAAAAAGATATATTATGGACATGTTAAATCATTATGATTTCATGTTCTAGCAAATGTTTTATATGTATATTGAGTGATCCTCCCTTGGAAATATAGGTTGGAATCGAAGATTAGCAAGGTTCACCACCACACATACAGAGGGCGTTTTTTCTAAGACTAAGACTAAGACTAAGACTAAGACTAAGACTAAGACTAAGACTAAGACTAAGACTAAGACTAAGACTAAGACTAAGACTAAGACTAAGACTAAGACTAAGACTAAGACTAAGACTAAGACTAAGACTAAGACTAAGACTAAGACTAAGACTAAGACTAAGACTAAGACTAAGACTAAGACTAAGACTAAGACTAAGACTAAGACTAAGACTAAGACTAAGACTAAGACTAAGACTAAGACTAAGACTAAGACTAAGACTAAGACTAAGACTAAGACTAAGACTAAGACTAAGACTAAGACTAAGACTAAGACTAAGACTAAGACTAAGACTAAGACTAAGACTAAGACTAAGACTAAGACTAAGACTAAGACTAAGACTAAGACTAAGACTAAGACTAAGACTAAGACTAAGACTAAGACTAAGACTAAGACTAAGACTAAGACTAAGACTAAGACTAAGACTAAGACTAAGACTAAGACTAAGACTAAGACTAAGACTAAGACTAAGACTAAGACTAAGACTAAGACTAAGACTAAGACTAAGACTAAGACTAAGACTAAGACTAAGACTAAGACTAAGACTAAGACTAAGACTAAGACTAAGACTAAGACTAAGACTAAGACTAAGACTAAGACTAAGACTAAGACTAAGACTAAGACTAAGACTAAGACTAAGACTAAGACTAAGACTAAGACTAAGACTAAGACTAAGACTAAGACTAAGACTAAGACTAAGACTAAGACTAAGACTAAGACTAAGACTAAGACTAAGACTAAGACTAAGACTAAGACTAAGACTAAGACTAAGACTAAGACTAAGACTAAGACTAAGACTAAGACTAAGACTAAGACTAAGACTAAGACTAAGACTAAGACTAAGACTAAGACTAAGACTAAGACTAAGACTAAGACTAAGACTAAGACTAAGACTAAGACTAAGACTAAGACTAAGACTAAGACTAAGACTAAGACTAAGACTAAGACTAAGACTAAGACTAAGACTAAGACTAAGACTAAGACTAAGACTAAGACTAAGACTAAGACTAAGACTAAGACTAAGACTAAGACTAAGACTAAGACTAAGACTAAGACTAAGACTAAGACTAAGACTAAGACTAAGACTAAGACTAAGACTAAGACTAAGACTAAGACTAAGACTAAGACTAAGACTAAGACTAAGACTAAGACTAAGACTAAGACTAAGACTAAGACTAAGACTAAGACTAAGACTAAGACTAAGACTAAGACTAAGACTAAGACTAAGACTAAGACTAAGACTAAGACTAAGACTAAGACTAAGACTAAGACTAAGACTAAGACTAAGACTAAGACTAAGACTAAGACTAAGACTAAGACTAAGACTAAGACTAAGACTAAGACTAAGACTAAGACTAAGACTAAGACTAAGACTAAGACTAAGACTAAGACTAAGACTAAGACTAAGACTAAGACTAAGACTAAGACTAAGACTAAGACTAAGACTAAGACTAAGACTAAGACTAAGACTAAGACTAAGACTAAGACTAAGACTAAGACTAAGACTAAGACTAAGACTAAGACTAAGACTAAGACTAAGACTAAGACTAAGACTAAGACTAAGACTAAGACTAAGACTAAGACTAAGACTAAGACTAAGACTAAGACTAAGACTAAGACTAAGACTAAGACTAAGACTAAGACTAAGACTAAGACTAAGACTAAGACTAAGACTAAGACTAAGACTAAGACTAAGACTAAGACTAAGACTAAGACTAAGACTAAGACTAAGACTAAGACTAAGACTAAGACTAAGACTAAGACTAAGACTAAGACTAAGACTAAGACTAAGACTAAGACTAAGACTAAGACTAAGACTAAGACTAAGACTAAGACTAAGACTAAGACTAAGACTAAGACTAAGACTAAGACTAAGACTAAGACTAAGACTTGGCAACATCGTACACGTATCCTAGGACCTGCTACATAAAAACAATCATCTACTTAGCTGGAACACCAACCATTTAACGAAACTGATACAAGAAAAAATAACAATATACTGAATCCAATGGCAAAATCGTACATGGGGACGCACGATAATCCAAGCACTAGGACAACTGCAAGAAATTGTAGTAGATGGAGTCGGAGCAATATCCCAATAAAGTTGGTATATGGATATGTGACTGACACTCCCATCGATAACTGCCCTAACGAGGTTGTCTCTGACAATCACTCTAAAGAACTTGGCTAAAGATTTTTATGCCGCTTTTGGACTTTTAGGTCCAGGTTGCTGGCTCCTGACTGTTGTGTCTTGAGACCAGCAATGTGTTTTTGCTCCTTGTTGAGTTGCTCGGCTTTTTTAGAGCCGATAGCCTAAACGAAGAGATAGTCCGAATGCCTGGTTGTAGCAGCATTTCGGGCAGGGTTTTTATACCTGGGATTTCTTTCTGAGCCGGAGTTGGCCATAGGAGGTGTGACTTCTGGACATTAGTATTCCTTCACTGGACCTGATCGCACAATAGGCATATGGGAAGCTACTGAAAAGGGAGAGTTAGTCGCTTGTCCCTCATTAGTACTCGCCTTGTCGGTTTGGATCTCGCCGCTTATGTCACTACCACCTATAAAGCTGTGGGACTAGGGTCCCCGGAGGTTATGAAGCCTCGACCGGGTAGATGGGGCATAATTTGCGACCTGCCATACGTCCTGGCGAACAGTTGCTTTTCATGCTAACTGCCGCACAACTGGGGAATAACAGACGCAGACCACCTGTTATTAATTCTCACTTATTTATCGAACATTATAGTGTAAAGTTCTTTTAAAATGTCGAAGTTTGTATAAGCAAAGCGTCAGATGCCGGAAGTTTTACATTACTTCACTACTTCATTAATTTTAAAAACAGTGGCGCTGAACAACATGGATTGCTCAACAAAGCTTATATTGAATGTGTTCCATCGGTTTCAATGTGCGAGAGATGGTTTGTCCGCTTCAGAAGTGGTGATTTTGGCACAGAAGACAAAGATCGCCAGACAAAAAACTTTGAAGGCCAAGTTTTGGAGGCATTACTCCATGAAGATTGTTGTCAAACTCAATAAGAGCTTGCAGAATCATTCTCAAGCAGCAATTTCAAAACCTTTGCGAGTAGCAAGTTGCATCCAATAGCAGGTTAATTAGTTATTGAATGACGACTTTGCATGTCCGAAACGATGCTTGAAGCCCGGCCAACCAGCTGAATCGGCTCCAATGCCAAATATCCATGGCGTTGAAGTAATTATTTGCATTTAGTCCTATCATGAGCTGCTGAAATTTGAACATGTACCGAACCTAATTGATTGATTTACATAAATGTTATGGTTTTTAAATGAAAATATTTTCGACATCATACAAACCACACCACTGTGCATCCCCTAATGAAGAGACTGTAAGCTATACACCGAAAAAACAAACCAACACATATTTATAGCACTTACAATCTGCAAACAAATTTATGACAGCCGGCTTTTAAATTGTTTTATAATACACATAATGAAATGATGATGATGAAGTCGTTGATGGTGATGATGAAGTCGTTGGTATATCCGATGAGAATGATTTTGCTGTTAATGGCCACTGGCTGAGAGTTTATGACAGCTGCCCCCACTACAGGCAGCTGGGTTAATTAAATTTATGCAAATCTTTATATACAAAATTTTACATTTCCCCCATTCAATGTGGCGGCCAGGTACACATTAATATGCAACAAAAAGCAAGCAATATTATTTATGTAAAGTAATAAACTGTTATATTGATGTGGTATTTAAATAATGTAATAATTAAATTTTTTATATTACCAACATACTGGAAATTAATTTTCTCTCTAGAAACTTAATTCTTTTAAAATTAAATTACTTAAAACTTAAAAATAACCATCTGCTTTAGTATTTCCTTTTTAATTTTTTCCAAAGTTTTTTTTTTTGGAAAAATTTTAGTTGATTCGTATTTTATTTGTATTTTTTTGTTGCTAGTATGTTCTTTTGCATTACTTCGTAATTCCCTGCATATGTACTGATGTGTTAAAGTATATAGTGTATAGCAAAAGGAACTTCTGTCGACTTTTGGAACAACTCAACAAAAAGTTTTCTTCAATATTTTGTTAGTGAAATCAAACAGTAAAAGTTTATGCTGCAGACCAGAGCTTTACAAAAGAAAAAAATATTACGTTTGTTAAAGTAACGGAAGTATGCCAATGAAGAATATCGAGTTCAGTTCTAGTTCAGTTCTAGTTTAGTTCTAGTTCAGGTTCTAGTTCAGTTCTAGTTCAGTTCTAGTTCAGTTCTAGTTCCGTTCTAGTTCAGTTCTAGTTCAGTTCTAGTTCCGTTCTAGTTCAGTTCTAGTTCAGTTCTAGTTCCGTTCTAGTTCAGTTCTAGTTCAGTTCTAGTTCAGTTCTAGTTCAGTTCTAGTTTAGTTCTAGTTCAGTTCTAGTTCAGTTCTAGTTCAGTTCTAGTTCAGTTCTAGTTCAGTTCTAGTTCAGTTCTATTTCAGTTCTATTTCAGTTCTAGTTCAGTTCTAGTTCAGTTCTAGTTCAGTTCTAGTTCAGTTCTAGTTCAGTTCTAGTTCAGTTGTAGTTCCGTTCTAGTTCAGTTCTAGTTCAGTTCTAGTTCCGTTCTAGTTCAGTTCTAGTTCAGTTCTAGTTCAGTTCTAGTTCAGTTCTAGTTTAGTTCTAGTTCAGTTCTAGTTCAGTTCTAGTTCAGTTCTAGTTCAGTTCTAGTTCAGTTCTAGTTCAGTTCTATTTCAGTTCTATTTCAGTTCTAGTTCAGTTCTAGTTCAGTTCTAGTTCAGTTCTAGTTCAGTTCTAGTTCAGTTCTAGTTCAGTTCTAGTTCAGTTCTAGTTCAGTTCTAGTTCAGTTCTAGTTCAGTTCTAGTTCAGTTCTAGTTCAGTTCTAGTTCAGTTCTAGTTCAGTTCTAGTTCAGTTCTAGTTCAGTTCTAGTTCAGTTCTAGTTCAGTTCTAGTTCAGTTCTAGTTCAGTTCTAGTTCAGTTCTAGTTCAGTTCTAGTTCAGTTCTAGTTCAGTTCTAGTTCAGTTCTAGTTCAGTTCTAGTTCAGTTCTAGTTCAGTTCTAGTTCAGTTCTAGTTCAGTTCTAGTTCAGTTCTAGTTCAGTTCTAGTTCAGTTCTAGTTCAGTTCTAGTTCAGTTCTAGTTCAGTTCTAGTTCAGTTCTAGTTCAGTTCTAGTTCAGTTCTAGTTCAGTTCTAGTTCAGTTCTAGTTCAGTTCTAGTTCAGTTCTAGTTCAGTTCTAGTTCAGTTCTAGTTCAGTTCTAGTTCAGTTCTAGTTCAGTTCTATTTCAGTTCTAGTTCAGTTCTAGTTCAGTTCTAGTTCAGTTCTAGTTCAGTTCTAGTTCAGTTCTAGTTCAGTTCTAGTTCAGTTCTAGTTCAGTTCTAGTTCAGTTCTAGTTCAGTTCTAGTTCAGTTCTATTTCAGTTCTATTTCAGTTCTATTTCAGTTCTAGTTCAGTTCTAGTTCAGTTCTAGTTCAGTTCTAGTTCAGTTCTAGTTCAGTTCTAGTTCCGTTCTAGTTCAGTTCTAGTTCAGTTCTAGTTCCATTCTAGTTCAGTTCTAGTTCAGTTCTAGTTCCGTTCTAGTTCAGTTCTAGTTCAGTTCTAGTTCAGTTCTAGTTCCGTTCTAGTTCAGTTCTAGTTCAGTTCTAGTTCAGTTCTAGTTCCGTTCTAGTTCAGTTCTAGTTCAGTTCTAGTTCCGTTCTAGTTCAGTTCTAGTTCAGTTCTAGTTCCGTTCTAGTTCAGTTCTAGTTCAGTTCTAGTTCAGTTCTAGTTCCGTTCTAGTTCAGTTCTAGTTCAGTTCTAGTTCCGTTCTAGTTCAGTTCTAGTTCAGTTCTAGTTCCGTTCTAGTTCAGTTCTAGTTTAGTTCTAGTTCAGTTCTAGTTCAGTTCTAGTTCAGTTCTAGTTCAGTTCTAGTTCAGTTCTAGTTCAGTTCTATTTCAGTTCTATTTCAGTTCTAGTTCAGTTCTAGTTCAGTTCTAGTTCAGTTCTAGTTCAGTTCTAGTTCAGTTCTAGTTCAGTTCTAGTTCAGTTCTAGTTCAGTTCTAGTTCAGTTCTAGTTCAGTTCTAGTTCAGTTCTAGTTCAGTTCTAGTTCAGTTCTAGTTCAGTTCTAGTTCAGTTCTAGTTCAGTTCTAGTTCAGTTCTAGTTCAGTTCTAGTTCAGTTCTAGTTCAGTTCTAGTTCAGTTCTAGTTCAGTTCTAGTTCAGTTCTAGTTCAGTTCTAGTTCAGTTCTAGTTCAGTTCTAGTTCAGTTCTAGTTCAGTTCTAGTTCAGTTCTAGTTCAGTTCTAGTTCAGTTCTAGTTCAGTTCTAGTTCAGTTCTAGTTCAGTTCTAGTTCAGTTCTAGTTCAGTTCTAGTTCAGTTCTAGTTCAGTTCTAGTTCAGTTCTAGTTCAGTTCTATTTCAGTTCTATTTCAGTTCTAGTTCAGTTCTAGTTCAGTTCTAGTTCAGTTCTAGTTCAGTTCTAGTTCAGTTCTAGTTCAGTTCTAGTTCAGTTCTAGTTCAGTTCTAGTTCAGTTCTAGTTCAGTTCTAGTTCAGTTCTAGTTCAGTTCTAGTTCAGTTCTAGTTCAGTTCTATTTCAGTTCTATTTCAGTTCTAGTTCAGTTCTAGTTCAGTTCTAGTTCAGTTCTAGTTCAGTTCTAGTTCAGTTCTAGTTCAGTTCTAGTTCAGTTCTAGTTCAGTTCTAGTTCAGTTCTAGTTCAGTTCTAGTTCAGTTCTAGTTCAGTTCTAGTTCAGTTCTAGTTCAGTTCTAGTTCAGTTCTAGTTCAGTTCTAGTTCAGTTCTAGTTCAGTTCTAGTTCAGTTCTAGTTCAGTTCTAGTTCAGTTCTAGTTCAGTTCTAGTTCAGTTCTAGTTCAGTTCTAGTTCAGTTCTAGTTCAGTTCTAGTTCAGTTCTAGTTCAGTTCTAGTTCAGTTCTAGTTCAGTTCTAGTTCAGTTCTAGTTCAGTTCTAGTTCAGTTCTAGTTCTAGTTCAGTTCTAGTTCAGTTCTAGTTCAGTTCTAGTTCAGTTCTAGTTCAGTTCTAGTTCAGTTCTAGTTCAGTTCTAGTTCAGTTCTAGTTCAGTTCTAGTTCAGTTCTAGTTCAGTTCTAGTTCAGTTCTAGTTCAGTTCTAGTTCAGTTCTAGTTCAGTTCTAGTTCAGTTCTAGTTCAGTTCTAGTTCAGTTCTAGTTCAGTTCTAGTTCAGTTCTAGTTCAGTTCTAGTTCAGTTCTAGTTCAGTTCTAGTTCAGTTCTAGTTCAGTTCTAGTTCAGTTCTAGTTCAGTTCTAGTTCAGTTCTAGTTCAGTTCTAGTTCAGTTCTAGTTCAGTTCTAGTTCAGTTCTAGTTCAGTTCTAGTTCAGTTCTAGTTCAGTTCTAGTTCAGTTCTAGTTCAGTTCTAGTTCAGTTCTAGTTCAGTTCTAGTTCAGTTCTAGTTCAGTTCTAGTTCAGTTCTAGTTCAGTTCTAGTTCAGTTCTAGTTCAGTTCTAGTTCAGTTCTAGTTCAGTTCTAGTTCAGTTCTAGTTCAGTTCTAGTTCAGTTCTAGTTCAGTTCTAGTTCAGTTCTAGTTCAGTTCTAGTTCAGTTCTAGTTCAGTTCTAGTTCAGGTTCTAGTTCAGGTTCTAGTTCAGGTTCTAGTTCAGGTTCTAGTTCAGGTTCTAGTTCAGGTTCTAGTTCAGGTTCTAGTTCAGGTTCTAGTTCTAGTTCTAGTTCAGGTTCTAGTTCAGGTTCTAGTTCAGGTTCTAGTTCAGGTTCTAGTTCAGGTTCTAGTTCAGGTTCTAGTTCAGGTTCTAGTTCAGGTTCTAGTTCAGGTTCTAGTTCAGGTTCTAGTTCAGGTTCTAGTTCAGGTTCTAGTTCAGGTTCTAGTTCAGGTTCTAGTTCAGGTTCTAGTTCAGGTTCTAGTTCAGGTTCTAGTTCAGGTTCTAGTTCAGGTTCTAGTTCAGGTTCTAGTTCAGGTTCTAGTTCAGGTTCTAGTTCAGGTTCTAGTTCAGGTTCTAGTTCAGGTTCTAGTTCAGGTTCTAGTTCAGGTTCTAGTTCAGTTTCTAGTTCAGGTTCTAGTTCAGTTCTAGTTCAGTTCTAGTTCAGTTCTAGTTCAGGTTCTAGTTCATGTTCTAGTTCAGTTCTAGTTCAGGTTCTAGTTCAGGTTCTAGTTCAGGTCCTAGTTCAGGTTCATGTTCTAGTTCAGGTTCTAGATCAGGTTCTAGTTAAAAAATTTTAATTTACGATGCATAAATGACAATGTGTGTTTATTATTTTGCTTTTAGAATACCTTCCCCTTAATGCTCAGCTTTCCATAAATACAATGAAATAGTGAAATTTCTTTCCTTTTATTCTGTTGTTAAATTTTAAGGAATGCACCCGCATGGAATTTTATTTCTGGCTGTATATGTATTCATATGTATGTTTATATGTTTAATACAAAACAGTCAAAATGTGTGATGTTTTACAAAGATAACACACACACTCACACTCACATAAGAAACTAAAAGAATTTTTTTTTTTTTAAACACACACACTTTTGCCAAAAGAACACTTGAATTATTTTCATTTCAGAAAAACTATGGTATTTTTTAAGTCCAACTTTCTAATTGCACTGGGCTGATGATCCCTATTGAGTTGATAAAATGAGGCAAAGAAAAAATTGTAGTTGTATAGCGAACCCAACAGATCGTCAGCACAAAACAATGATGAAAATGTTTGGAAGTTTTTATCATTTTAGTTAAGATTATTGAAGTCTATTGGTACGTGAAAAAATTGTCTTAAAATTTTTGTACAAAATGTTGTATAGTCGTATATGGTAATCTGAATTTTAATTCTTTTTGTCTTTCATTGCTTCCCAGCAACTTATAACTTGACCAAGTTTAAGTTGCTCCTTTTTCTCTGCTTCAGCAGGCTTACAAAATGGTCAAAACTGTTGGTGTATGAGAAAGTTGAAGTTAGTGCATAAAAAATCTTTAGTTTATGGCTGCTGGTAGTTGTAGAAAAACGAAAATTTGTTGTCAATTGTGAAATACATAAAGTGAGTGCTGACTGATTCTATATATTGCTAAGGATGTTCCTTATAATAAAACAAAAAAGCATGCCAAATACAGTTGTTTTGTTAAAAAAGATATGATCAAGGACGACCCTGAAGGACATTAACACGAAACTTTGTTGTAACCAAAATGAAATTAAAATTTTAGATCTTTATTTCGGAAAGCTTATTACCATCGTTACAAATGCTACATAGCATCTAATATACCCAAAAACAAATCAATAGCTAATAGTGTAGGTTAACTACAAAAAAAATCTTAAAGTTTTTGGTTAAAAACTAAATTTTATCTATCATCACTACCAGCAATTAAAGTGTGGAGTTGTAATAATTCGACAATTCCTATTCTTTTTACAATTTGACAAAATTCACACAAATACAAATGTGGAGAGAAAAAAGAAAGTTCTTTTCAACTTTTTCTTTTCGTAAACTGCATCCTGTTGATGAGTTCAAATGAGTGACAATAAAAAAATAGGATAAAGTTTTATTTTGCTTTTTTTATCCTTTTTTATGTTATTTTTTATGCTGTCATCTTTTTTTTTTGGTAAGTGTTTGTTAGAAGTGAATCTTTTCATAAGCTTCTTTTCATAGAACAGAAAATTGTATTAACTATTGACAGCATAGGGGTCTGAAAGATATGAGCAATAACAAATTATGATTAAATATTAGTTTCACTACTCCTTTCAAAAGAAGTCAGTTTAAAGAAAACTAGAACAGAACTAGAACAGAACTAGAACAGAACTAGAACAGAACTAGAACAGAACTAGAACAGAACTAGAAAAGAACTAGAACAGAACTAGAACAGAACTAGAACAGAACTAGAACAGAACAGAACTAGAACAGAACTAGAACAGAACAGAACTAGAACAGAACAGAACAGAACTAGAACAGAACTAGAACAGAACTAGAACAGAACTAGAACAGAACTAGAACAGAACTAGAACAGAACTAGAACATAACTAGAACAGAACTAGAACAGAACTAGAACAGAACTAGAACAGAACTAGAACAGAACTAGAACAGAACTAGAACAGAACTAGAACAGAACTAGAACAGAACTAGAACAGAACTAGAACAGAACTAGAACAGAACTAGAACAGAACTAGAACAGAACTAGAACAGAACTAGAACAGAACTAGAACAGAACTAGAACAGAACTAGAACAGAACTAGAACAGAACTAGAACAGAACTAGAACAGAACTAGAACAGAACTAGAACAGAACTAGAACAGAACTAGAACAGAACTAGAACAGAACTAGAACAGAACTAGAACAGAACTAGAACAGAACTAGAACAGAACTAGAACAGAACTAGAACAGAACTAGAACAGAACTAGAACAGAACTAGAACAGAACTAGAACAGAACTAGAACAGAACTAGAACAGAACTAGAACAGAACTAGAACAGAACTAGAACAGAACTAGAACAGAACTAGAACAGAACTAGAACAGAACTAGAACAGAACTAGAACAGAACTAGAACAGAACTAGAACAGAACTAGAACAGAACTAGAACAGAACTAGAACAGAACTAGAACAGAACTAGAACAGAACTAGAACAGAACTAGAACAGAACTAGAACAGAACTAGAACAGAACTAGAACAGAACTAGAACAGAACTAGAACAGAACTAGAACAGAACTAGAACAGAACTAGAACAGAACTAGAACAGAACTAGAACAGAACTAGAACAGAACTAGAACAGAACTAGAACAGAACTAGAACAGAACTAGAACAGAACTAGAACAGAACTAGAACAGAACTAGAACAGAACTAGAACAGAACTAGAACAGAACTAGAACAGAACTAGAACAGAACTAGAACAGAACTAGAACAGAACTAGAACAGAACTAGAACAGAACTAGAACAGAACTAGAACAGAACTAGAACAGAACTAGAACAGAACTAGAACAGAACTAGAACAGAACTAGAACAGAACTAGAACAGAACTAGAACAGAACTAGAACAGAACTAGAACAGAACTAGAACAGAACTAGAACAGAACTAGAACAGAACTAGAACAGAACTAGAACAGAACTAGAACAGAACTAGAACAGAACTAGAACAGAACTAGAACAGAACTAGAACAGAACTAGAACAGAACTAGAACAGAACTAGAACAGAACTAGAACAGAACTAGAACAGAACTAGAACAGAACTAGAACAGAACTAGAACAGAACTAGAACAGAACTAGAACAGAACTAGAACAGAACTAGAACAGAACTAGAACAGAACTAGAACAGAACTAGAACAGAACTAGAACAGAACTAGAACAGAACTAGAACAGAACTAGAACAGAACTAGAACAGAACTAGAACAGAACTAGAACAGAACTAGAACAGAACTAGAACAGAACTAGAACAGAACTAGAACAGAACTAGAACAGAACTAGAACAGAACTAGAACAGAACTAGAACAGAACTAGAACAGAACTAGAACAGAACTAGAACACAACTAGAACACAACTAGAACACAACTAGAACAGAACTAGAACAGAACTAGAACAGAACTAGAACACAACTAGAACACAACTAGAACAGAACTAGAACAGAACTAGAACAGAACTAGAACAGAACTAGAACAGAACTAGAACAGAACTAGAACAGAACTAGAACAGAACTAGAACACAACTAGAACAGAACTAGAACAGAACTAGAACAGAACTAGAACACAACTAGAACAGAACTAGAACTAGAACAGAACTAGAACTAGAACAGAACTAGAACAGAACTAGAACACAACTAGAACAGAACTAGAACAGAACTAGAACAGAACTAGAACAGAACTAGAACAGAACTAGAACAGAACTAGAACAGAACTAGAACACAACTAGAACAGAACTAGAACAGAACTAGAACAGAACTAGAACAGAACTAGAACAGAACTAGAACAGAACTAGAACAGAACTAGAACAGAACTAGAACAGAACTAGAACAGAACTAGAACAGAACTAGAACAGAACTAGAACAGAACTAGAACAGAACTAGAACAGAACTAGAACAGAACTAGAACAGAACTAGAACAGAACTAGAACAGAACTAGAACAGAACTAGAACAGAACTAGAACTAGAACAGAACTAGAACTGAACTAGAACAGAACTAGAACAGAACTAGAACTGAACTAGAACAGAACTAGAACAGAACTAGAACAGAACTAGAACAGAACTAGAACAGAACTAGAACAGAACTAGAACAGAACTAGAACAGAACTAGAACAGAACTAGAACAGAACTAGAACAGAACTAGAACAGAACTAGAACAGAACTAGAACAGAACTAGAACAGAACTAGAACAGAACTAGAACAGAACTAGAACAGAACTAGAACAGAACTAGAACAGAACTAGAACAGAACTAGAACAGAACTAGAACAGAACTAGAACAGAACTAGAACAGAACTAGAACAGAACTAGAACAGAACTAGAACAGAACTAGAACAGAACTAGAACAGAACTAGAACAGAACTAGAACAGAACTAGAACATAACTAGAACATAACTAGAACAGAACTAGAACAGAACTAGAACAGAACTAGAACAGAACTAGAACAGAACTAGAACAGAACTAGAACAGAACTAGAACAGAACTAGAACAGAACTAGAACAGAACTAGAACAGAACTAGAACAGAACTAGAACAGAACTAGAACAGAACTAGAACAGAACTAGAACAGAACTAGAACAGAACTAGAACAGAACTAGAACAGAACTAGAACAGAACTAGAACAGAACTAGAACAGAACTAGAACAGAACTAGAACAGAACTAGAACAGAACTAGAACAGAACTAGAACAGAACTAGAACAGAACTAGAACAGAACTAGAACAGAACTAGAACAGAACTAGAACAGAACTAGAACAGAACTAGAACAGAACTAGAACAGAACTAGAACAGAACTAGAACAGAACTAGAACAGAACTAGAACAGAACTAGAACAGAACTAGAACAGAACTAGAACAGAACTAGAACAGAACTAGAACAGAACTAGAACAGAACTAGAACAGAACTAGAACAGAACTAGAACAGAACTAGAACAGAACTAGAACAGAACTAGAACAGAACTAGAACAGAACTAGAACAGAACTAGAACAGAACTAGAACAGAACTAGAACAGAACTAGAACAGAACTAGAACAGAACTAGAACAGAACTAGAACAGAACTAGAACAGAACTAGAACAGAACTACAGAACAGAACTAGAACAGAACTAGAACAGAACTAGAACAGAACTAGAACAGAACTAGAACAGAACTAGAACAGAACTAGAACAGAACTAGAACAGAACTAGAACAGAACTAGAACAGAACTAGAACAGAACTAGAACAGAACTAGAACAGAACTAGAACAGAACTAGAACAGAACTAGAACAGAACTAGAACAGAACTAGAACAGAACTAGAACAGAACTAGAACAGAACTAGAACAGAACTAGAACAGAACTAGAACAGAACTAGAACAGAACTAGAACAGAACTAGAACAGAACTAGAACAGAACTAGAACAGAACTAGAACAGAACTAGAACAGAACTAGAACAGAACTAGAACAGAACTAGAACAGAACTAGAACAGAACTAGAACAGAACTAGAACAGAACTAGAACAGAACTAGAACAGAACTAGAACAGAACTAGAACAGAACTAGAACAGAACTAGAACAGAACTAGAACAGAACTAGAACAGAACTAGAACAGAACTAGAACAGAACTAGAACAGAACTAGAACAGAACTAGAACAGAACTAGAACAGAACTAGAACAGAACTAGAACAGAACTAGAACAGAACTAGAACAGAACTAGAACAGAACTAGAACAGAACTAGAACAGAACTAGAACAGAACTAGAACAGAACTAGAACAGAACTAGAACAGAACTAGAACAGAACTAGAACAGAACTAGAACAGAACTAGAACAGAACTAGAACAGAACTAGAACAGAACTAGAACAGAACTAGAACAGAACTAGAACAGAACTAGAACAGAACTAGAACAGAACTAGAACAGAACTAGAACAGAACTAGAACAGAACTAGAACAGAACTAGAACAGAACTAGAACAGAACTAGAACAGAACTAGAACAGAACTAGAACAGAACTAGAACAGAACTAGAACAGAACTAGAACAGAACTAGAACAGAACTAGAACAGAACTAGAACAGAACTAGAACAGAACTAGAACAGAACTAGAACAGAACTAGAACAGAACTAGAACAGAACTAGAACAGAACTAGAACAGAACTAGAACAGAACTAGAACAGAACTAGAACAGAACTAGAACAGAACTAGAACAGAACTAGAACAGAACTAGAACAGAACTAGAACAGAACTAGAACAGAACTAGAACAGAACTAGAACAGAACTAGAACAGAACTAGAACAGAACTAGAACAGAACTAGAACAGAACTAGAACAGAACTAGAACAGAACTAGAACAGAACTAGAACAGAACTAGAACAGAACTAGAACAGAACTAGAACAGAACTAGAACAGAACTAGAACAGAACTAGAACAGAACTAGAACAGAACTAGAACAGAACTAGAACAGAACTAGAACAGAACTAGAACAGAACTAGAACAGAACTAGAACAGAACTAGAACAGAACTAGAACAGAACTAGAACAGAACTAGAACAGAACTAGAACAGAACTAGAACAGAACTAGAACAGAACTAGAACAGAACTAGAACAGAACTAGAACAGAACTAGAACAGAACTAGAACAGAACTAGAACAGAACTAGAACAGAACTAGAACA